>NC_141361.1:42222971-42271713 GCF_057382095.1 Aulonocara sp. 'chitande type north' Nkhata Bay | reverse complement strand
CACACATGAATGCACATACATTTGCACACATCCAGAGATAAACTCACCCCAAACAATCCACATTCCAAGAAATCCAGACGTGGCTCTGATTGCACACACATGTGATTATGCGCAGAGGTCCACCCTACCAGCCAACCTCAGATCTCCACGCAGGCACACATGAATGCACATACATTTGCACACATCCAGAGATAAACTCACCCCAAACAATCCACATTCCAAGAAATCCAGACGTGGCTCTGATTGCACACACATGTGATTATGCGCAGAGGTCCACCCTACCAGCCAACCTCAGATCTCCACCAGAGGCACACATGAATGCACATACATTTGCACACATCCAGAGATAAACTCACCCCAAACAATCCACATTCCAAGAAATCCAGACGTGGCTCTGATTGCACACACATGTGATTATGCGCAGAGGTCCACCCTACCAGCCAACCTCAGATCTCCACGCAGGCACACATGAATGCACATACATTTGCACACATCCAGAGATAAACTCACCCCAAACAATCCACATTCCAAGAAATCCAGACGTGGCTCTGATTGCACACACATGTGATTATGCGCAGAGGTCCACCCTACCAGCCAACCTCAGATCTCCACGCAGGCACACATGAATGCACATACATTTGCACACATCCAGAGATAAACTCACCCCAAACAATCCACATTCCAAGAAATCCAGACGTGGCTCTGATTGCACACACATGTGATTATGCGCAGAGGTCCACCCTACCAGCCAACCTCAGATCTCCACGCAGGCACACATGAATGCACATACATTTGCACACATCCAGAGATAAACTCACCCCAAACAATCCACATTCCAAGAAATCCAGACGTGGCTCTGATTGCACACACATGTGATTATGCGCAGAGGTCCACCCTACCAGCCAACCTCAGATCTCCACGCAGGCACACATGAATGCACATACATTTGCACACATCCAGAGATAAACTCACCCCAAACAATCCACATTCCAAGAAATCCAGACATGGCTCTGATTGCACACACATGTGATTATGCGCAGAGGTCCACCCTACCAGCCAACCTCAGATCTCCACGCAGGCACACATGAATGCACATACATTTGCACACATCCAGAGATAAACTCACCCCAAACAATCCACATTCCAAGAAATCCAGACGTGGCTCTGATTGCACACACATGTGATTATGCGCAGAGGTCCACCCTACCAGCCAACCTCAGATCTCCACGCAGGCACACATGAATGCACATACATTTGCACACATCCAGAGATAAACTCACCCCAAACAATCCACATTCCAAGAAATCCAGACAGTGGCTCTGATTGCACACACATGTGATTATGCGCAGAGGTCCACCCTACCAGCCAACCTCAGATCTCCACGCAGGCACACATGAATGCACATACATTTGCACACATCCAGAGATAAACTCACCCCAAACAATCCACATTCCAAGAAATCCAGACGTGGCTCTGATTGCACACACATGCGATTATGCGCAGAGGTCCACCCTACCAGCCAACCTCAGATCTCCACACAGGCACACATGAATGCACATACATTTGCACACATCCAGAGATAAACTCACCCCAAACAATCCACATTCCAAGAAATCCAGACATGGCTCTGATTGCACACACATGTGATTATGCGCAGAGGTCCACCCTACCAGCCAACCTCAGATCTCCACGCAGGCACACATGAATGCACATACATTTGCACACATCCAGAGATAAACTCACCCCAAACAATCCACATTCCAAGAAATCCAGACGTGGCTCTGATTGCACACACATGCGATTATGCGCAGAGGTCCACCCTACCAGCCAACCTCAGATCTCCACGCAGGCACACATGAATGCACATACATTTGCACACATCCAGAGATAAACTCACACCAAACAATCCACATTCCAAGAAATCCAGACATGGCTCTGATTGCACACACATGTGATTATGCGCAGAGGTCCACCCTACCAGCCAACCTCAGATCTCCACGCAGGCACACATGAATGCACATACATTTGCACACATCCAGAGATAAACTCACCCCAAACAATCCACATTCCAAGAAATCCAGACATGGCTCTGATTGCACACACATGTGATTATGCGCAGAGGTCCACCCTACCAGCCAACCTCAGATCTCCACGCAGGCACACATGAATGCACATACATTTGCACACATCCAGAGATAAACTCACCCCAAACAATCCACATTCCAAGAAATCCAGACATGGCTCTGATTGCACACACATGTGATTATGCGCAGAGGTCCACCCTACCAGCCAACCTCAGATCTCCACACAGGCACACATGAATGCACATACATTTGCACACATCCAGAGATAAACTCACCCCAAACAATCCACATTCCAAGAAATCCAGACATGGCTCTGATTGCACACACATGTGATTATGCGCAGAGGTCCACCCTACCAGCCAACCTCAGATCTCCACGCAGGCACACATGAATGCACATACATTTGCACACATCCAGAGATAAACTCACCCCAAACAATCCACATTCCAAGAAATCCAGACGTGGCTCTGATTGCACACACATGCGATTATGCGCAGAGGTCCACCCTACCAGCCAACCTCAGATCTCCACGCAGGCACACATGAATGCACATACATTTGCACACATCCAGAGATAAACTCACCCCAAACAATCCACATTCCAAGAAATCCAGACAGTGGCTCTGATTGCACACACATGTGATTATGCGCAGAGGTCCACCCTACCAGCCAACCTCAGATCTCCACGCAGGCACACATGAATGCACATACATTTGCACACATCCAGAGATAACCTCACCCCAAACAATCCACATTCCAAGAAATCCAGACGTGGCTCTGATTGCACACACATGCGATTATGCGCAGAGGTCCACCCTACCAGCCAACCTCAGATCTCCACGCAGGCACACATGAATGCACATACATTTGCACACATCCAGAGATAAACTCACCCCAAACAATCCACATTCCAAGAAATCCAGACATGGCTCTGATTGCACACACATGTGATTATGCGCAGAGGTCCACCCTACCAGCCAACCTCAGATCTCCACGCAGGCACACATGAATGCACATACATTTGCACACATCCAGAGATAAACTCACCCCAAACAATCCACATTCCAAGAAATCCAGACGTGGCTCTGATTGCACACACATGCGATTATGCGCAGAGGTCCACCCTACCAGCCAACCTCAGATCTCCACGCAGGCACACATGAATGCACATACATTTGCACACATCCAGAGATAAACTCACCCCAAACAATCCACATTCCAAGAAATCCAGACGTGGCTCTGATTGCACACACATGTGATTATGCGCAGAGGTCCACCCTACCAGCCAACCTCAGATCTCCACGCAGGCACACATGAATGCACATACATTTGCACACATCCAGAGATAAACTCACCCCAAACAATCCACATTCCAAGAAATCCAGACGTGGCTCTGATTGCACACACATGCGATTATGCGCAGAGGTCCACCCTACCAGCCAACCTCAGATCTCCACACAGGCACACATGAATGCACATACATTTGCACACATCCAGAGATAAACTCACCCCAAACAATCCACATTCCAAGAAATCCAGACGTGGCTCTGATTGCACACACATGCGATTATGCGCAGAGGTCCACCCTACCAGCCAACCTCAGATCTCCACGCAGGCACACATGAATGCACATACATTTGCACACATCCAGAGATAAACTCACCCCAAACAATCCACATTCCAAGAAATCCAGACGTGGCTCTGATTGCACACACATGTGATTATGCGCAGAGGTCCACCCTACCAGCCAACCTCAGATCTCCACGCAGGCACACATGAATGCACATACATTTGCACACATCCAGAGATAAACTCACCCCAAACAATCCACATTCCAAGAAATCCAGACGTGGCTCTGATTGCACACACATGTGATTATGCGCAGAGGTCCACCCTACCAGCCAACCTCAGATCTCCACACAGGCACACATGAATGCATATACATTTGCACACATCCAGAGATAAACTCACCCCAAACAATCCACATTCCAAGAAATCCAGACATGGCTCTGATTGCACACACATGTGATTATGCGCAGAGGTCCACCCTACCAGCCAACCTCAGATCTCCACGCAGGCACACATGAATGCACATACATTTGCACACATCCAGAGATAAACTCACCCCAAACAATCCACATTCCAAGAAATCCAGACGTGGCTCTGATTGCACACACATGCGATTATGCGCAGAGGTCCACCCTACCAGCCAACCTCAGATCTCCACGCAGGCACACATGAATGCACATACATTTGCACACATCCAGAGATAAACTCACACCAAACAATCCACATTCCAAGAAATCCAGACATGGCTCTGATTGCACACACATGTGATTATGCGCAGAGGTCCACCCTACCAGCCAACCTCAGATCTCCACGCAGGCACACATGAATGCACATACATTTGCACACATCCAGAGATAAACTCACCCCAAACAATCCACATTCCAAGAAATCCAGACATGGCTCTGATTGCACACACATGTGATTATGCGCAGAGGTCCACCCTACCAGCCAACCTCAGATCTCCACGCAGGCACACATGAATGCACATACATTTGCACACATCCAGAGATAAACTCACCCCAAACAATCCACATTCCAAGAAATCCAGACGTGGCTCTGATTGCACACACATGCGATTATGCGCAGAGGTCCACCCTACCAGCCAACCTCAGATCTCCACGCAGGCACACATGAATGCACATACATTTGCACACATCCAGAGATAAGCTCACCCCAAACAATCCACATTCCAAGAAATCCAGACGTGGCTCTGATTGCACACACATGTGATTATGCGCAGAGGTCCACCCTACCAGCCAACCTCAGATCTCCACGCAGGCACACATGAATGCACATACATTTGCACACATCCAGAGATAAACTCACCCCAAACAATCCACATTCCAAGAAATCCAGACATGGCTCTGATTGCACACACATGCGATTATGCGCAGAGGTCCACCCTACCAGCCAACCTCAGATCTCCACGCAGGCACACATGAATGCACATACATTTGCACACATCCAGAGATAAACTCACCCCAAACAATCCACATTCCAAGAAATCCAGACGTGGCTCTGATTGCACACACATGTGATTATGCGCAGAGGTCCACCCTACCAGCCAACCTCAGATCTCCACGCAGGCACACATGAATGCACATACATTTGCACACATCCAGAGATAAACTCACCCCAAACAATCCACATTCCAAGAAATCCAGACATGGCTCTGATTGCACACACATGTGATTATGCGCAGAGGTCCACCCTACCAGCCAACCTCAGATCTCCACGCAGGCACACATGAATGCACATACATTTGCACACATCCAGAGATAAACTCACCCCAAACAATCCACATTCCAAGAAATCCAGACGTGGCTCTGATTGCACACACATGCGATTATGCGCAGAGGTCCACCCTACCAGCCAACCTCAGATCTCCACGCAGGCACACATGAATGCACATACATTTGCACACATCCAGAGATAAACTCACCCCAAACAATCCACATTCCAAGAAATCCAGACATGGCTCTGATTGCACACACATGTGATTATGCGCAGAGGTCCACCCTACCAGCCAACCTCAGATCTCCACGCAGGCACACATGAATGCACATACATTTGCACACATCCAGAGATAAACTCACCCCAAACAATCCACATTCCAAGAAATCCAGACGTGGCTCTGATTGCACACACATGTGATTATGCGCAGAGGTCCACCCTACCAGCCAACCTCAGATCTCCACACAGGCACACATGAATGCACATACATTTGCACACATCCAGAGATAAACTCACCCCAAACAATCCACATTCCAAGAAATCCAGACATGGCTCTGATTGCACACACATGTGATTATGCGCAGAGGTCCACCCTACCAGCCAACCTCAGATCTCCACGCAGGCACACATGAATGCACATACATTTGCACACATCCAGAGATAAACTCACCCCAAACAATCCACATTCCAAGAAATCCAGACGTGGCTCTGATTGCACACACATGCGATTATGCGCAGAGGTCCACCCTACCAGCCAACCTCAGATCTCCACGCAGGCACACATGAATGCACATACATTTGCACACATCCAGAGATAAACTCACCCCAAACAATCCACATTCCAAGAAATCCAGACGTGGCTCTGATTGCACACACATGTGATTATGCGCAGAGGTCCACCCTACCAGCCAACCTCAGATCTCCACGCAGGCACACATGAATGCACATACATTTGCACACATCCAGAGATAAACTCACCCCAAACAATCCACATTCCAAGAAATCCAGACGTGGCTCTGATTGCACACACATGCGATTATGCGCAGAGGTCCACCCTACCAGCCAACCTCAGATCTCCACGCAGGCACACATGAATGCACATACATTTGCACACATCCAGAGATAAACTCACCCCAAACAATCCACATTCCAAGAAATCCAGACGTGGCTCTGATTGCACACACATGTGATTATGCGCAGAGGTCCACCCTACCAGCCAACCTCAGATCTCCACGCAGGCACACATGAATGCACATACATTTGCACACATCCAGAGATAAACTAACCCCAAACAATCCACATTCCAAGAAATCCAGACGTGGCTCTGATTGCACACACATGTGATTATGCGCAGAGGTCCACCCTACCAGCCAACCTCAGATCTCCACGCAGGCACACATGAATGCACATACATTTGCACACATCCAGAGATAAACTCACCCCAAACAATCCACATTCCAAGAAATCCAGACATGGCTCTGATTGCACACACATGTGATTATGCGCAGAGGTCCACCCTACCAGCCAACCTCAGATCTCCACGCAGGCACACATGAATGCACATACATTTGCACACATCCAGAGATAAACTAACCCCAAACAATCCACATTCCAAGAAATCCAGACGTGGCTCTGATTGCACACACATGCGATTATGCGCAGAGGTCCACCCTACCAGCCAACCTCAGATCTCCACGCAGGCACACATGA
Organism: Aulonocara sp. 'chitande type north' Nkhata Bay; assembly: GCF_057382095.1. NCBI lineage: Eukaryota > Metazoa > Chordata > Actinopteri > Cichliformes > Cichlidae > Aulonocara > Aulonocara sp. 'chitande type north' Nkhata Bay. Next base: position 42,264,617 of record NC_141361.1, on the reverse strand, counting down.
ATGCACATACATTTGCACACATCCAGAGATAAACTCACCCCAAACAATCCACATTCCAAGAAATCCAGACATGGCTCTGATTGCACACACATGTGATTATGCGCAGAGGTCCACCCTACCAGCCAACCTCAGATCTCCACGCAGGCACACATGAATGCACATACATTTGCACACATCCAGAGATAAACTCACCCCAAACAATCCACATTCCAAGAAATCCAGACGTGGCTCTGATTGCACACACATGCGATTATGCGCAGAGGTCCACCCTACCAGCCAACCTCAGATCTCCACGCAGGCACACATGAATGCACATACATTTGCACACATCCAGAGATAAACTCACCCCAAACAATCCACATTCCAAGAAATCCAGACATGGCTCTGATTGCACACACATGTGATTATGCGCAGAGGTCCACCCTACCAGCCAACCTCAGATCTCCACGCAGGCACACATGAATGCACATACATTTGCACACATCCAGAGATAAACTCACCCCAAACAATCCACATTCCAAGAAATCCAGACATGGCTCTGATTGCACACACATGTGATTATGCGCAGAGGTCCACCCTACCAGCCAACCTCAGATCTCCACGCAGGCACACATGAATGCACATACATTTGCACACATCCAGAGATAAACTCACCCCAAACAATCCACATTCCAAGAAATCCAGACGTGGCTCTGATTGCACACACATGCGATTATGCGCAGAGGTCCACCCTACCAGCCAACCTCAGATCTCCACGCAGGCACACATGAATGCACATACATTTGCACACATCCAGAGATAAACTCACCCCAAACAATCCACATTCCAAGAAATCCAGACGTGGCTCTGATTGCACACACATGTGATTATGCGCAGAGGTCCACCCTACCAGCCAACCTCAGATCTCCACGCAGGCACACATGAATGCACATACATTTGCACACATCCAGAGATAAACTCACCCCAAACAATCCACATTCCAAGAAATCCAGACATGGCTCTGATTGCACACACATGCGATTATGCGCAGAGGTCCACCCTACCAGCCAACCTCAGATCTCCACGCAGGCACACATGAATGCACATACATTTGCACACATCCAGAGATAAACTCACCCCAAACAATCCACATTCCAAGAAATCCAGACGTGGCTCTGATTGCACACACATGTGATTATGCGCAGAGGTCCACCCTACCAGCCAACCTCAGATCTCCACGCAGGCACACATGAATGCACATACATTTGCACACATCCAGAGATAAACTCACCCCAAACAATCCACATTCCAAGAAATCCAGACATGGCTCTGATTGCACACACATGTGATTATGCGCAGAGGTCCACCCTACCAGCCAACCTCAGATCTCCACGCAGGCACACATGAATGCACATACATTTGCACACATCCAGAGATAAACTCACCCCAAACAATCCACATTCCAAGAAATCCAGACGTGGCTCTGATTGCACACACATGCGATTATGCGCAGAGGTCCACCCTACCAGCCAACCTCAGATCTCCACGCAGGCACACATGAATGCACATACATTTGCACACATCCAGAGATAAACTCACCCCAAACAATCCACATTCCAAGAAATCCAGACATGGCTCTGATTGCACACACATGTGATTATGCGCAGAGGTCCACCCTACCAGCCAACCTCAGATCTCCACGCAGGCACACATGAATGCACATACATTTGCACACATCCAGAGATAAACTCACCCCAAACAATCCACATTCCAAGAAATCCAGACGTGGCTCTGATTGCACACACATGTGATTATGCGCAGAGGTCCACCCTACCAGCCAACCTCAGATCTCCACACAGGCACACATGAATGCACATACATTTGCACACATCCAGAGATAAACTCACCCCAAACAATCCACATTCCAAGAAATCCAGACATGGCTCTGATTGCACACACATGTGATTATGCGCAGAGGTCCACCCTACCAGCCAACCTCAGATCTCCACGCAGGCACACATGAATGCACATACATTTGCACACATCCAGAGATAAACTCACCCCAAACAATCCACATTCCAAGAAATCCAGACGTGGCTCTGATTGCACACACATGCGATTATGCGCAGAGGTCCACCCTACCAGCCAACCTCAGATCTCCACGCAGGCACACATGAATGCACATACATTTGCACACATCCAGAGATAAACTCACCCCAAACAATCCACATTCCAAGAAATCCAGACGTGGCTCTGATTGCACACACATGTGATTATGCGCAGAGGTCCACCCTACCAGCCAACCTCAGATCTCCACGCAGGCACACATGAATGCACATACATTTGCACACATCCAGAGATAAACTCACCCCAAACAATCCACATTCCAAGAAATCCAGACGTGGCTCTGATTGCACACACATGCGATTATGCGCAGAGGTCCACCCTACCAGCCAACCTCAGATCTCCACACAGGCACACATGAATGCACATACATTTGCACACATCCAGAGATAAACTCACCCCAAACAATCCACATTCCAAGAAATCCAGACGTGGCTCTGATTGCACACACATGTGATTATGCGCAGAGGTCCACCCTACCAGCCAACCTCAGATCTCCACGCAGGCACACATGAATGCACATACATTTGCACACATCCAGAGATAAACTAACCCCAAACAATCCACATTCCAAGAAATCCAGACGTGGCTCTGATTGCACACACATGTGATTATGCGCAGAGGTCCACCCTACCAGCCAACCTCAGATCTCCACGCAGGCACACATGAATGCACATACATTTGCACACATCCAGAGATAAACTCACCCCAAACAATCCACATTCCAAGAAATCCAGACATGGCTCTGATTGCACACACATGTGATTATGCGCAGAGGTCCACCCTACCAGCCAACCTCAGATCTCCACGCAGGCACACATGAATGCACATACATTTGCACACATCCAGAGATAAACTAACCCCAAACAATCCACATTCCAAGAAATCCAGACGTGGCTCTGATTGCACACACATGCGATTATGCGCAGAGGTCCACCCTACCAGCCAACCTCAGATCTCCACGCAGGCACACATGAATGCACATACATTTGCACACATCCAGAGATAAACTCACCCCAAACAATCCACATTCCAAGAAATCCAGACATGGCTCTGATTGCACACACATGTGATTATGCGCAGAGGTCCACCCTACCAGCCAACCTCAGATCTCCACGCAGGCACACATGAATGCACATACATTTGCACACATCCAGAGATAAACTCACCCCAAACAATCCACATTCCAAGAAATCCAGACGTGGCTCTGATTGCACACACATGCGATTATGCGCAGAGGTCCACCCTACCAGCCAACCTCAGATCTCCACGCAGGCACACATGAATGCACATACATTTGCACACATCCAGAGATAAACTCACCCCAAACAATCCACATTCCAAGAAATCCAGACATGGCTCTGATTGCACACACATGTGATTATGCGCAGAGGTCCACCCTACCAGCCAACCTCAGATCTCCACGCAGGCACACATGAATGCACATACATTTGCACACATCCAGAGATAAACTCACCCCAAACAATCCACATTCCAAGAAATCCAGACGTGGCTCTGATTGCACACACATGTGATTATGCGCAGAGGTCCACCCTACCAGCCAACCTCAGATCTCCACACAGGCACACATGAATGCACATACATTTGCACACATCCAGAGATAAACTCACCCCAAACAATCCACATTCCAAGAAATCCAGACATGGCTCTGATTGCACACACATGTGATTATGCGCAGAGGTCCACCCTACCAGCCAACCTCAGATCTCCACGCAGGCACACATGAATGCACATACATTTGCACACATCCAGAGATAAACTCACCCCAAACAATCCACATTCCAAGAAATCCAGACGTGGCTCTGATTGCACACACATGCGATTATGCGCAGAGGTCCACCCTACCAGCCAACCTCAGATCTCCACGCAGGCACACATGAATGCACATACATTTGCACACATCCAGAGATAAACTCACCCCAAACAATCCACATTCCAAGAAATCCAGACATGGCTCTGATTGCACACACATGTGATTATGCGCAGAGGTCCACCCTACCAGCCAACCTCAGATCTCCACGCAGGCACACATGAATGCACATACATTTGCACACATCCAGAGATAAACTCACCCCAAACAATCCACATTCCAAGAAATCCAGACATGGCTCTGATTGCACACACATGTGATTATGCGCAGAGGTCCACCCTACCAGCCAACCTCAGATCTCCACGCAGGCACACATGAATGCACATACATTTGCACACATCCAGAGATAAACTCACCCCAAACAATCCACATTCCAAGAAATCCAGACATGGCTCTGATTGCACACACATGTGATTATGCGCAGAGGTCCACCCTACCAGCCAACCTCAGATCTCCACACAGGCACACATGAATGCACATACATTTGCACACATCCAGAGATAAACTCACCCCAAACAATCCACATTCCAAGAAATCCAGACATGGCTCTGATTGCACACACATGTGATTATGCGCAGAGGTCCACCCTACCAGCCAACCTCAGATCTCCACGCAGGCACACATGAATGCACATACATTTGCACACATCCAGAGATAAACTCACCCCAAACAATCCACATTCCAAGAAATCCAGACGTGGCTCTGATTGCACACACATGCGATTATGCGCAGAGGTCCACCCTACCAGCCAACCTCAGATCTCCACGCAGGCACACATGAATGCACATACATTTGCACACATCCAGAGATAAACTCACCCCAAACAATCCACATTCCAAGAAATCCAGACGTGGCTCTGATTGCACACACATGTGATTATGCGCAGAGGTCCACCCTACCAGCCAACCTCAGATCTCCACGCAGGCACACATGAATGCACATACATTTGCACACATCCAGAGATAAACTCACCCCAAACAATCCACATTCCAAGAAATCCAGACGTGGCTCTGATTGCACACACATGCGATTATGCGCAGAGGTCCACCCTACCAGCCAACCTCAGATCTCCACGCAGGCACACATGAATGCACATACATTTGCACACATCCAGAGATAAACTCACCCCAAACAATCCACATTCCAAGAAATCCAGACGTGGCTCTGATTGCACACACATGTGATTATGCGCAGAGGTCCACCCTACCAGCCAACCTCAGATCTCCACGCAGGCACACATGAATGCACATACATTTGCACACATCCAGAGATAAACTCACCCCAAACAATCCACATTCCAAGAAATCCAGACGTGGCTCTGATTGCACACACATGTGATTATGCGCAGAGGTCCACCCTACCAGCCAACCTCAGATCTCCACGCAGGCACACATGAATGCACATACATTTGCACACATCCAGAGATAAACTAACCCCAAACAATCCACATTCCAAGAAATCCAGACGTGGCTCTGATTGCACACACATGTGATTATGCGCAGAGGTCCACCCTACCAGCCAACCTCAGATCTCCACGCAGGCACACATGAATGCACATACATTTGCACACATCCAGAGATAAACTCACCCCAAACAATCCACATTCCAAGAAATCCAGACATGGCTCTGATTGCACACACATGTGATTATGCGCAGAGGTCCACCCTACCAGCCAACCTCAGATCTCCACGCAGGCACACATGAATGCACATACATTTGCACACATCCAGAGATAAACTAACCCCAAACAATCCACATTCCAAGAAATCCAGACGTGGCTCTGATTGCACACACATGCGATTATGCGCAGAGGTCCACCCTACCAGCCAACCTCAGATCTCCACGCAGGCACACATGAATGCACATACATTTGCACACATCCAGAGATAAACTCACCCCAAACAATCCACATTCCAAGAAATCCAGACGTGGCTCTGATTGCACACACATGTGATTATGCGCAGAGGTCCACCCTACCAGCCAACCTCAGATCTCCACGCAGGCACACATGAATGCACATACATTTGCACACATCCAGAGATAAACTCACCCCAAACAATCCACATTCCAAGAAATCCAGACGTGGCTCTGATTGCACACACATGCGATTATGCGCAGAGGTCCACCCTACCAGCCAACCTCAGATCTCCACGCAGGCACACATGAATGCACATACATTTGCACACATCCAGAGATAAACTCACCCCAAACAATCCACATTCCAAGAAATCCAGACGTGGCTCTGATTGCACACACATGCGATTATGCGCAGAGGTCCACCCTACCAGCCAACCTCAGATCTCCACACAGGCACACATGAATGCACATACATTTGCACACATCCAGAGATAAACTCACCCCAAACAATCCACATTCCAAGAAATCCAGACATGGCTCTGATTGCACACACATGTGATTATGCGCAGAGGTCCACCCTACCAGCCAACCTCAGATCTCCACGCAGGCACACATGAATGCACATACATTTGCACACATCCAGAGATAAACTCACCCCAAACAATCCACATTCCAAGAAATCCAGACGTGGCTCTGATTGCACACACATGTGATTATGCGCAGAGGTCCACCCTACCAGCCAACCTCAGATCTCCACGCAGGCACACATGAATGCACATACATTTGCACACATCCAGAGATAAACTCACCCCAAACAATCCACATTCCAAGAAATCCAGACATGGCTCTGATTGCACACACATGTGATTATGCGCAGAGGTCCACCCTACCAGCCAACCTCAGATCTCCACGCAGGCACACATGAATGCACATACATTTGCACACATCCAGAGATAAACTCACCCCAAACAATCCACATTCCAAGAAATCCAGACATGGCTCTGATTGCACACACATGTGATTATGCGCAGAGGTCCACCCTACCAGCCAACCTCAGATCTCCACGCAGGCACACATGAATGCACATACATTTGCACACATCCAGAGATAAACTCACCCCAAACAATCCACATTCCAAGAAATCCAGACGTGGCTCTGATTGCACACACATGCGATTATGCGCAGAGGTCCACCCTACCAGCCAACCTCAGATCTCCACGCAGGCACACATGAATGCACATACATTTGCACACATCCAGAGATAAACTCACCCCAAACAATCCACATTCCAAGAAATCCAGACGTGGCTCTGATTGCACACACATGTGATTATGCGCAGAGGTCCACCCTACCAGCCAACCTCAGATCTCCACGCAGGCACACATGAATGCACATACATTTGCACACATCCAGAGATAAACTCACCCCAAACAATCCACATTCCAAGAAATCCAGACGTGGCTCTGATTGCACACACATGCGATTATGCGCAGAGGTCCACCCTACCAGCCAACCTCAGATCTCCACGCAGGCACACATGAATGCACATACATTTGCACACATCCAGAGATAAACTCACCCCAAACAATCCACATTCCAAGAAATCCAGACATGGCTCTGATTGCACACACATGTGATTATGCGCAGAGGTCCACCCTACCAGCCAACCTCAGATCTCCACGCAGGCACACATGAATGCACATACATTTGCACACATCCAGAGATAAACTCACCCCAAACAATCCACATTCCAAGAAATCCAGACATGGCTCTGATTGCACACACATGTGATTATGCGCAGAGGTCCACCCTACCAGCCAACCTCAGATCTCCACGCAGGCACACATGAATGCACATACATTTGCACACATCCAGAGATAAACTCACCCCAAACAATCCACATTCCAAGAAATCCAGACGTGGCTCTGATTGCACACACATGCGATTATGCGCAGAGGTCCACCCTACCAGCCAACCTCAGATCTCCACGCAGGCACACATGAATGCACATACATTTGCACACATCCAGAGATAAACTCACCCCAAACAATCCACATTCCAAGAAATCCAGACGTGGCTCTGATTGCACACACATGTGATTATGCGCAGAGGTCCACCCTACCAGCCAACCTCAGATCTCCACGCAGGCACACATGAATGCACATACATTTGCACACATCCAGAGATAAACTCACCCCAAACAATCCACATTCCAAGAAATCCAGACATGGCTCTGATTGCACACACATGCGATTATGCGCAGAGGTCCACCCTACCAGCCAACCTCAGATCTCCACGCAGGCACACATGAATGCACATACATTTGCACACATCCAGAGATAAACTCACCCCAAACAATCCACATTCCAAGAAATCCAGACGTGGCTCTGATTGCACACACATGTGATTATGCGCAGAGGTCCACCCTACCAGCCAACCTCAGATCTCCACGCAGGCACACATGAATGCACATACATTTGCACACATCCAGAGATAAACTCACCCCAAACAATCCACATTCCAAGAAATCCAGACATGGCTCTGATTGCACACACATGTGATTATGCGCAGAGGTCCACCCTACCAGCCAACCTCAGATCTCCACGCAGGCACACATGAATGCACATACATTTGCACACATCCAGAGATAAACTCACCCCAAACAATCCACATTCCAAGAAATCCAGACGTGGCTCTGATTGCACACACATGCGATTATGCGCAGAGGTCCACCCTACCAGCCAACCTCAGATCTCCACGCAGGCACACATGAATGCACATACATTTGCACACATCCAGAGATAAACTCACCCCAAACAATCCACATTCCAAGAAATCCAGACATGGCTCTGATTGCACACACATGTGATTATGCGCAGAGGTCCACCCTACCAGCCAACCTCAGATCTCCACGCAGGCACACATGAATGCACATACATTTGCACACATCCAGAGATAAACTCACCCCAAACAATCCACATTCCAAGAAATCCAGACGTGGCTCTGATTGCACACACATGTGATTATGCGCAGAGGTCCACCCTACCAGCCAACCTCAGATCTCCACACAGGCACACATGAATGCACATACATTTGCACACATCCAGAGATAAACTCACCCCAAACAATCCACATTCCAAGAAATCCAGACGTGGCTCTGATTGCACACACATGTGATTATGCGCAGAGGTCCACCCTACCAGCCAACCTCAGATCTCCACGCAGGCACACATGAATGCACATACATTTGCACACATCCAGAGATAAACTCACCCCAAACAATCCACATTCCAAGAAATCCAGACGTGGCTCTGATTGCACACACATGCGATTATGCGCAGAGGTCCACCCTACCAGCCAACCTCAGATCTCCACGCAGGCACACATGAATGCACATACATTTGCACACATCCAGAGATAAACTCACCCCAAACAATCCACATTCCAAGAAATCCAGACGTGGCTCTGATTGCACACACATGTGATTATGCGCAGAGGTCCACCCTACCAGCCAACCTCAGATCTCCACGCAGGCACACATGAATGCACATACATTTGCACACATCCAGAGATAAACTCACCCCAAACAATCCACATTCCAAGAAATCCAGACGTGGCTCTGATTGCACACACATGCGATTATGCGCAGAGGTCCACCCTACCAGCCAACCTCAGATCTCCACACAGGCACACATGAATGCACATACATTTGCACACATCCAGAGATAAACTCACCCCAAACAATCCACATTCCAAGAAATCCAGACGTGGCTCTGATTGCACACACATGTGATTATGCGCAGAGGTCCACCCTACCAGCCAACCTCAGATCTCCACGCAGGCACACATGAATGCACATACATTTGCACACATCCAGAGATAAACTAACCCCAAACAATCCACATTCCAAGAAATCCAGACGTGGCTCTGATTGCACACACATGTGATTATGCGCAGAGGTCCACCCTACCAGCCAACCTCAGATCTCCACGCAGGCACACATGAATGCACATACATTTGCACACATCCAGAGATAAACTCACCCCAAACAATCCACATTCCAAGAAATCCAGACATGGCTCTGATTGCACACACATGTGATTATGCGCAGAGGTCCACCCTACCAGCCAACCTCAGATCTCCACGCAGGCACACATGAATGCACATACATTTGCACACATCCAGAGATAAACTAACCCCAAACAATCCACATTCCAAGAAATCCAGACGTGGCTCTGATTGCACACACATGCGATTATGCGCAGAGGTCCACCCTACCAGCCAACCTCAGATCTCCACGCAGGCACACATGAATGCACATACATTTGCACACATCCAGAGATAAACTCACCCCAAACAATCCACATTCCAAGAAATCCAGACATGGCTCTGATTGCACACACATGTGATTATGCGCAGAGGTCCACCCTACCAGCCAACCTCAGATCTCCACGCAGGCACACATGAATGCACATACATTTGCACACATCCAGAGATAAACTCACCCCAAACAATCCACATTCCAAGAAATCCAGACGTGGCTCTGATTGCACACACATGCGATTATGCGCAGAGGTCCACCCTACCAGCCAACCTCAGATCTCCACGCAGGCACACATGAATGCACATACATTTGCACACATCCAGAGATAAACTCACCCCAAACAATCCACATTCCAAGAAATCCAGACATGGCTCTGATTGCACACACATGTGATTATGCGCAGAGGTCCACCCTACCAGCCAACCTCAGATCTCCACGCAGGCACACATGAATGCACATACATTTGCACACATCCAGAGATAAACTCACCCCAAACAATCCACATTCCAAGAAATCCAGACGTGGCTCTGATTGCACACACATGTGATTATGCGCAGAGGTCCACCCTACCAGCCAACCTCAGATCTCCACACAGGCACACATGAATGCACATACATTTGCACACATCCAGAGATAAACTCACCCCAAACAATCCACATTCCAAGAAATCCAGACATGGCTCTGATTGCACACACATGTGATTATGCGCAGAGGTCCACCCTACCAGCCAACCTCAGATCTCCACGCAGGCACACATGAATGCACATACATTTGCACACATCCAGAGATAAACTCACCCCAAACAATCCACATTCCAAGAAATCCAGACGTGGCTCTGATTGCACACACATGCGATTATGCGCAGAGGTCCACCCTACCAGCCAACCTCAGATCTCCACGCAGGCACACATGAATGCACATACATTTGCACACATCCAGAGATAAACTCACCCCAAACAATCCACATTCCAAGAAATCCAGACATGGCTCTGATTGCACACACATGTGATTATGCGCAGAGGTCCACCCTACCAGCCAACCTCAGATCTCCACGCAGGCACACATGAATGCACATACATTTGCACACATCCAGAGATAAACTCACCCCAAACAATCCACATTCCAAGAAATCCAGACATGGCTCTGATTGCACACACATGTGATTATGCGCAGAGGTCCACCCTACCAGCCAACCTCAGATCTCCACGCAGGCACACATGAATGCACATACATTTGCACACATCCAGAGATAAACTCACCCCAAACAATCCACATTCCAAGAAATCCAGACATGGCTCTGATTGCACACACATGTGATTATGCGCAGAGGTCCACCCTACCAGCCAACCTCAGATCTCCACGCAGGCACACATGAATGCACATACATTTGCACACATCCAGAGATAAACTCACCCCAAACAATCCACATTCCAAGAAATCCAGACATGGCTCTGATTGCACACACATGTGATTATGCGCAGAGGTCCACCCTACCAGCCAACCTCAGATCTCCACGCAGGCACACATGAATGCACATACATTTGCACACATCCAGAGATAAACTCACCCCAAACAATCCACATTCCAAGAAATCCAGACGTGGCTCTGATTGCACACACATGCGATTATGCGCAGAGGTCCACCCTACCAGCCAACCTCAGATCTCCACGCAGGCACACATGAATGCACATACATTTGCACACATCCAGAGATAAACTCACCCCAAACAATCCACATTCCAAGAAATCCAGACGTGGCTCTGATTGCACACACATGTGATTATGCGCAGAGGTCCACCCTACCAGCCAACCTCAGATCTCCACGCAGGCACACATGAATGCACATACATTTGCACACATCCAGAGATAAACTCACCCCAAACAATCCACATTCCAAGAAATCCAGACGTGGCTCTGATTGCACACACATGCGATTATGCGCAGAGGTCCACCCTACCAGCCAACCTCAGATCTCCACGCAGGCACACATGAATGCACATACATTTGCACACATCCAGAGATAAACTCACCCCAAACAATCCACATTCCAAGAAATCCAGACGTGGCTCTGATTGCACACACATGTGATTATGCGCAGAGGTCCACCCTACCAGCCAACCTCAGATCTCCACGCAGGCACACATGAATGCACATACATTTGCACACATCCAGAGATAAACTCACCCCAAACAATCCACATTCCAAGAAATCCAGACGTGGCTCTGATTGCACACACATGTGATTATGCGCAGAGGTCCACCCTACCAGCCAACCTCAGATCTCCACGCAGGCACACATGAATGCACATACATTTGCACACATCCAGAGATAAACTAACCCCAAACAATCCACATTCCAAGAAATCCAGACGTGGCTCTGATTGCACACACATGTGATTATGCGCAGAGGTCCACCCTACCAGCCAACCTCAGATCTCCACGCAGGCACACATGAATGCACATACATTTGCACACATCCAGAGATAAACTCACCCCAAACAATCCACATTCCAAGAAATCCAGACATGGCTCTGATTGCACACACATGTGATTATGCGCAGAGGTCCACCCTACCAGCCAACCTCAGATCTCCACGCAGGCACACATGAATGCACATACATTTGCACACATCCAGAGATAAACTAACCCCAAACAATCCACATTCCAAGAAATCCAGACGTGGCTCTGATTGCACACACATGCGATTATGCGCAGAGGTCCACCCTACCAGCCAACCTCAGATCTCCACGCAGGCACACATGAATGCACATACATTTGCACACATCCAGAGATAAACTCACCCCAAACAATCCACATTCCAAGAAATCCAGACATGGCTCTGATTGCACACACATGTGATTATGCGCAGAGGTCCACCCTACCAGCCAACCTCAGATCTCCACGCAGGCACACATGAATGCACATACATTTGCACACATCCAGAGATAAACTCACCCCAAACAATCCACATTCCAAGAAATCCAGACGTGGCTCTGATTGCACACACATGCGATTATGCGCAGAGGTCCACCCTACCAGCCAACCTCAGATCTCCACGCAGGCACACATGAATGCACATACATTTGCACACATCCAGAGATAAACTCACCCCAAACAATCCACATTCCAAGAAATCCAGACGTGGCTCTGATTGCACACACATGCGATTATGCGCAGAGGTCCACCCTACCAGCCAACCTCAGATCTCCACACAGGCACACATGAATGCACATACATTTGCACACATCCAGAGATAAACTCACCCCAAACAATACACATTCCAAGAAATCCAGACATGGCTCTGATTGCACACACATGTGATTATGCGCAGAGGTCCACCCTACCAGCCAACCTCAGATCTCCACGCAGGCACACATGAATGCACATACATTTGCACACATCCAGAGATAAACTCACCCCAAACAATCCACATTCCAAGAAATCCAGACGTGGCTCTGATTGCACACACATGTGATTATGCGCAGAGGTCCACCCTACCAGCCAACCTCAGATCTCCACGCAGGCACACATGAATGCACATACATTTGCACACATCCAGAGATAAACTCACCCCAAACAATCCACATTCCAAGAAATCCAGACATGGCTCTGATTGCACACACATGTGATTATGCGCAGAGGTCCACCCTACCAGCCAACCTCAGAACTCCACGCAGGCACACATGAATGCACATACATTTGCACACATCCAGAGATAAACTCACCCCAAACAATCCACATTCCAAGAAATCCAGACATGGCTCTGATTGCACACACATGTGATTATGCGCAGAGGTCCACCCTACCAGCCAACCTCAGATCTCCACGCAGGCACACATGAATGCACATACATTTGCACACATCCAGAGATAAACTCACCCCAAACAATCCACATTCCAAGAAATCCAGACGTGGCTCTGATTGCACACACATGCGATTATGCGCAGAGGTCCACCCTACCAGCCAACCTCAGATCTCCACGCAGGCACACATGAATGCACATACATTTGCACACATCCAGAGATAAACTCACCCCAAACAATCCACATTCCAAGAAATCCAGACGTGGCTCTGATTGCACACACATGTGATTATGCGCAGAGGTCCACCCTACCAGCCAACCTCAGATCTCCACACAGGCACACATGAATGCACATACATTTTCACACATCCAGAGATAAACTCACCCCAAACAATCCACATTCCAAGAAATCCAGACATGGCTCTGATTGCACACACATGTGATTATGCGCAGAGGTCCACCCTACCAGCCAACCTCAGATCTCCACGCAGGCACACATGAATGCACATACATTTGCACACATCCAGAGATAAACTCACCCCAAACAATCCACATTCCAAGAAATCCAGACGTGGCTCTGATTGCACACACATGCGATTAAGCGCAGAGGTCCACCCTACCAGCCAACCTCAGATCTCCACGCAGGCACACATGAATGCACATACATTTGCACACATCCAGAGATAAACTCACCCCAAACAATCCACATTCCAAGAAATCCAGACATGGCTCTGATTGCACACACATGTGATTATGCGCAGAGGTCCACCCTACCAGCCAACCTCAGATCTCCACGCAGGCACACATGAATGCACATACATTTGCACACATCCAGAGATAAACTCACCCCAAACAATCCACATTCCAAGAAATCCAGACGTGGCTCTGATTGCACACACATGCGATTATGCGCAGAGGTCCACCCTACCAGCCAACCTCAGATCTCCACGCAGGCACACATGAATGCACATACATTTGCACACATCCAGAGATAAACTCACCCCAAACAATCCACATTCCAAGAAATCCAGACGTGGCTCTGATTGCACACACATGTGATTATGCGCAGAGGTCCACCCTACCAGCCAACCTCAGATCTCCACACAGGCACACATGAATGCACATACATTTGCACACATCCAGAGATAAACTCACCCCAAACAATCCACATTCCAAGAAATCCAGACATGGCTCTGATTGCACACACATGTGATTATGCGCAGAGGTCCACCCTACCAGCCAACCTCAGATCTCCACGCAGGCACACATGAATGCACATACATTTGCACACATCCAGAGATAAACTCACCCCAAACAATCCACATTCCAAGAAATCCAGACGTGGCTCTGATTGCACACACATGCGATTATGCGCAGAGGTCCACCCTACCAGCCAACCTCAGATCTCCACGCAGGCACACATGAATGCACATACATTTGCACACATCCAGAGATAAACTCACACCAAACAATCCACATTCCAAGAAATCCAGACATGGCTCTGATTGCACACACATGTGATTATGCGCAGAGGTCCACCCTACCAGCCAACCTCAGATCTCCACGCAGGCACACATGAATGCACATACATTTGCACACATCCAGAGATAAACTCACCCCAAACAATCCACATTCCAAGAAATCCAGACATGGCTCTGATTGCACACACATGTGATTATGCGCAGAGGTCCACCCTACCAGCCAACCTCAGAACTCCACGCAGGCACACATGAATGCACATACATTTCCACACATCCAGAGATAAACTCACCCCAAACAATCCACATTCCAAGAAATCCAGACATGGCTCTGATTGCACACACATGTGATTATGCGCAGAGGTCCACCCTACCAGCCAACCTCAGATCTCCACGCAGGCACACATGAATGCACATACATTTGCACACATCCAGAGATAAACTCACCCCAAACAATCCACATTCCAAGAAATCCAGACGTGGCTCTGATTGCACACACATGCGATTATGCGCAGAGGTCCACCCTACCAGCCAACCTCAGATCTCCACGCAGGCACACATGAATGCACATACATTTGCACACATCCAGAGATAAACTCACCCCAAACAATCCACATTCCAAGAAATCCAGACGTGGCTCTGATTGCACACACATGTGATTATGCGCAGAGGTCCACCCTACCACCCAACCCCAGATCTCCACGCAGGCACACATGAATGCACATACATTTGCACACATCCAGAGATAAACTAACCCCAAACAATCCACATTCCAAGGAATGCAGACGTGGCTCTGATTGCACACACATGTGATTATGCGCAGAGGTCCACCCTACCAGCCAACCTCAGATCTCCACACAGGCACACATGAATGCACATACATTTCCACACATCCAGAGATAAACTCACCCCAAACAATCCACATTCCAAGAAATCCAGACATGGCTCTGATTGCACACACATGCGATTATGCGCAGAGGTCCACCCTACCAGCCAACCTCAGATCTCCACGCAGGCACACATGAATGCACATACATTTGCACACATCCAGAGATAAACTCACCCCAAACAATCCACATTCCAAGAAATCCAGACGTGGCTCTGATTGCACACACATGTGATTATGCGCAGAGGTCCACCCTACCAGCCAACCTCAGAACTCCACGCAGGCACACATGAATGCACATACATTTGCACACATCCAGAGATAAACTCACCCCAAACAATCCACATTCCAAGAAATCCAGACATGGCTCTGATTGCACACACATGTGATTATGCGCAGAGGTCCACCCTACCAGCCAACCTCAGATCTCCACGCAGGCACACATGAATGCACATACATTTGCACACATCCAGAGATAAACTCACCCCAAACAATCCACATTCCAAGAAATCCAGACGTGGCTCTGATTGCACACACATGCGATTATGCGCAGAGGTCCACCCTACCAGCCAACCTCAGATCTCCACGCAGGCACACATGAATGCACATACATTTGCACACATCCAGAGATAAACTCACCCCAAACAATCCACATTCCAAGAAATCCAGACGTGGCTCTGATTGCACACACATGTGATTATGCGCAGAGGTCCACCCTACCAGCCAACCTCAGATCTCCACACAGGCACACATGAATGCACATACATTTTCACACATCCAGAGATAAACTCACCCCAAACAATCCACATTCCAAGAAATCCAGACATGGCTCTGATTGCACACACATGTGATTATGCGCAGAGGTCCACCCTACCAGCCAACCTCAGATCTCCACGCAGGCACACATGAATGCACATACATTTGCACACATCCAGAGATAAACTAACCCCAAACAATCCACATTCCAAGAAATCCAGACGTGGCTCTGATTGCACACACATGCGATTATGCGCAGAGGTCCACCCTACCAGCCAACCTCAGATCTCCACGCAGGCACACATGAATGCACATACATTTGCACACATCCAGAGATAAACTCACCCCAAACAATCCACATTCCAAGAAATCCAGACATGGCTCTGATTGCACACACATGTGATTATGCGCAGAGGTCCACCCTACCAGCCAACCTCAGATCTCCACGCAGGCACACATGAATGCACATACATTTGCACACATCCAGAGATAAACTCACCCCAAACAATCCACATTCCAAGAAATCCAGACGTGGCTCTGATTGCACACACATGCGATTATGCGCAGAGGTCCACCCTACCAGCCAACCTCAGATCTCCACGCAGGCACACATGAATGCACATACATTTGCACACATCCAGAGATAAACTCACCCCAAACAATCCACATTCCAAGAAATCCAGACGTGGCTCTGATTGCACACACATGTGATTATGCGCAGAGGTCCACCCTACCAGCCAACCTCAGATCTCCACACAGGCACACATGAATGCACATACATTTGCACACATCCAGAGATAAAGTCACCCCAAACAATCCACATTCCAAGAAATCCAGACATGGCTCTGATTGCACACACATGTGATTATGCGCAGAGGTCCACCCTACCAGCCAACCTCAGATCTCCACGCAGGCACACATGAATGCACATACATTTGCACACATCCAGAGATAAACTCACCCCAAACAATCCACATTCCAAGAAATCCAGACGTGGCTCTGATTGCACACACATGCGATTATGCGCAGAGGTCCACCCTACCAGCCAACCTCAGATCTCCACGCAGGCACACATGAATGCACATACATTTGCACACATCCAGAGATAAACTCACACCAAACAATCCACATTCCAAGAAATCCAGACATGGCTCTGATTGCACACACATGTGATTATGCGCAGAGGTCCACCCTACCAGCCAACCTCAGATCTCCACGCAGGCACACATGAATGCACATACATTTGCACACATCCAGAGATAAACTCACCCCAAACAATCCACATTCCAAGAAATCCAGACATGGCTCTGATTGCACACACATGTGATTATGCGCAGAGGTCCACCCTACCAGCCAACCTCAGAACTCCACGCAGGCACACATGAATGCACATACATTTGCACACATCCAGAGATAAACTCACCCCAAACAATCCACATTCCAAGAAATCCAGACATGGCTCTGATTGCACACACATGTGATTATGCGCAGAGGTCCACCCTACCAGCCAACCTCAGATCTCCACGCAGGCACACATGAATGCACATACATTTGCACACATCCAGAGATAAACTCACCCCAAACAATCCACATTCCAAGAAATCCAGACGTGGCTCTGATTGCACACACATGCGATTATGCGCAGAGGTCCACCCTACCAGCCAACCTCAGATCTCCACGCAGGCACACATGAATGCACATACATTTGCACACATCCAGAGATAAACTCACCCCAAACAATCCACATTCCAAGAAATCCAGATGTGGCTCTGATTGCACACACATGTGATTATGCGCAGAGGTCCACCCTACCACCCAACCCCAGATCTCCACGCAGGCACACATGAATGCACATACATTTGCACACATCCAGAGATAAACTAACCCCAAACAATCCACATTCCAAGGAATGCAGACGTGGCTCTGATTGCACACACATGTGATTATGCGCAGAGGTCCACCCTACCAGCCAACCTCAGATCTCCACACAGGCACACATGAATGCACATACATTTCCACACATCCAGAGATAAACTCACCCCAAACAATCCACATTCCAAGAAATCCAGACATGGCTCTGATTGCACACACATGCGATTATGCGCAGAGGTCCACCCTACCAGCCAACCTCAGATCTCCACGCAGGCACACATGAATGCACATACATTTGCACACATCCACAGATAAACTCACCGCAAACAATCCACATTCCAAGAAATCCAGACGTGGCTCTGATTGCACACACATGCGATTATGCGCAGAGGTCCACCCTACCAGCCAACCCCAGATCTCCACGCAGGCACACATGAATGCACATACATTTGCACACATCCAGAGATAAACTAACCCCAAACAATCCACATTCCAAGAAATCCAGACGTGGCTCTGATTGCACACACATGCGATTATGCGCAGAGGTCCACCCTACCAGCCAACCTCAGATCTCCACGCAGGCACACATGAATGCACATACATTTGCACACATCCAGAGATAAACTCACCCCAAACAATCCACATTCCAAGGAATCCAGACATGGCTCTGATTGCACACACATGTGATTATGCGCAGAGGTCCACCCTACCAGCCAACCTCAGATCTCCACGCAGGCACACATGAATGCACATACATTTGCACACATCCAGAGATAAACTCACCCCAAACAATCCACATTCCAAGAAATCCAGACGTGGCTCTGATTGCACACACATGCGATTATGCGCAGAGGTCCACCCTACCAGCCAACCTCAGATCTCCACGCAGGCACACATGAATGCACATACATTTGCACACATCCAGAGATAAACTAACCCCAAACAATCCACATTCCAAGGAATCCAGACATGGCTCTGATTGCACACACATGTGATTATGCGCAGAGGTCCACCCTACCAGCCAACCTCAGATCTCCACACAGGCACACATGAATGCACATACATTTCCACACATCCAGAGATAAACTCACCCCAAACAATCCACATTCCAAGAAATCCAGACGTGGCTCTGATTGCACACACATGTGATTATGCGCAGAGGTCCACCCTACCAGCCAACCTCAGATCTCCACGCAGGCACACATGAATGCACATACATTTGCACACATCCAGAGATAAACTCACCCCAAACAATCCACATTCCAAGAAATCCAGACGTGGCTCTGATTGCGCACACACATGTGATTATGCGCAGAGGTCCACCCTACCACCCAACCCCAGATCTCCACGCAGGCACACATGAATGCACATACATTTGCACACATCCAGAGATAAACTAACCCCAAACAATCCACATTCCAAGAAATCCAGACGTGGCTCTGATTGCACACACATGTGATTATGCGCAGAGGTCCACCCTACCACCCAACCCCAGATCTCCACGCAGGCACACATGAATGCACATACATTTGCACACATCCAGAGATAAACTAACCCCAAACAATCCACATTCCAAGGAATCCAGACGTGGCTCTGATTGCACACACATGTGATTATGCGCAGAGGTCCACCCTACCAGCCAACCTCAGATCTCCACACAGGCACACATGAATGCACATACATTTCCACACATCCAGAGATAAACTCACCCCAAACAATCCACATTCCAAGAAATCCAGACATGGCTCTGATTGCACACACATGTGATTATGCGCAGAGGTCCACCCTACCAGCCAACCTCAGATCTCCACGCAGGCACACATGAATGCACATACATTTGCACACATCCAGAGATAAACTCACCCCAAACAATCCACATTCCAAGAAATCCAGACGTGGCTCTGATTGCACACACATGCGATTATGCGCAGAGGTCCACCCTACCAGCCAACCTCAGATCTCCACGCAGGCACACATGAATGCACATACATTTGCACACATCCAGAGATAAACTCACCCAAACAATCCACATTCCAAGAAATCCAGACGTGGCTCTGATTGCACACACATGCGATTATGCGCAGAGGTCCACCCTACCAGCCAACCTCAGATCTCCACGCAGGCACACATGAATGCACATACATTTGCACACATCCAGAGATAAACTCACCCCAAACAATCCACATTCCAAGAAATCCAGACGTGGCTCTGATTGCACACACATGCGATTATGCGCAGAGGTCCACCCTACCAGCAAACCTCAGATCTCCACGCAGGCACACATGAATGCACATACATTTGCACACATCCAGAGATAAACTCACCCAAACAATCCACATTCCAAGAAATCCAGACGTGGCTCTGATTGCACACACATGTGATTATGCGCAGAGGTCCACCCTACCAGCCAACCTCAGATCTCCACACAGGCACACATGAATGCACATACATTTGCACACATCCAGAGATAAACTCACCCCAAACAATCCACATTCCAAGAAATCCAGACATGGCTCTGATTGCACACACATGTGATTATGCGCAGAGGTCCACCCTACCACCCAACCCCAGATCTCCACGCAGGCACACATGAATGCACATACATTTGCACACATCCAGAGATAAACTAACCCCAAACAATCCACATTCCAAGGAATCCAGACGTGGCTCTGATTGCACACACATGTGATTATGCGCAGAGGTCCACCCTACCAGCCAACCTCAGATCTCCACACAGGCACACATGAATGCACATACATTTCCACACATCCAGAGATAAACTCACCCCAAACAATCCACATTCCAAGAAATCCAGACATGGCTCTGATTGCACACACATGTGATTATGCGCAGAGGTCCACCCTACCAGCCAACCTCAGATCTCCACGCAGGCACACATGAATGCACATGCATTTGCACACATCCAGAGATAAACTCACCCCAAACAATCCACATTCCAAGAAATCCAGACGTGGCTCTGATTGCACACACATGCGATTATGCGCAGAGGTCCACCCTACCAGCCAACCTCAGATCTCCACGCAGGCACACATGAATGCACATACATTTGCACACATCCAGAGATAAACTCACCCCAAACAATCCACATTCCAAGAAATCCAGACATGGCTCTGATTGCACACACATGCGATTATGCGCAGAGGTCCACCCTACCAGCCAACCTCAGATCTCCACGCAGGCACACATGAATGCACATACATTTGCACACATCCACAGATAAACTCACCCCAAACAATCCACATTCCAAGAAATCCAGACGTGGCTCTGATTGCACACACATGTGATTATGCGCAGAGGTCCACCCTACCACCCAACCCCAGATCTCCACGCAGGCACACATGAATGCACATACATTTGCACACATCCAGAGATAAACTAACCCCAAACAATCCACATTCCAAGGAATCCAGACGTGGCTCTGATTGCACACACATGTGATTATGCGCAGAGGTCCACCCTACCAGCCAACCTCAGATCTCCACGCAGGCACACATGAATGCACATACATTTGCACACATCCAGAGATAAACTCACCCAAACAATCCACATTCCAAGAAATCCAGACGTGGCTCTGATTGCACACACATGTGATTATGCGCAGAGGTCCACCCTACCAGCCAACCTCAGATCTCCACACAGGCACACATGAATGCACATACATTTGCACACATCCAGAGATAAACTCACCCCAAACAATCCACATTCCAAGAAATCCAGACATGGCTCTGATTGCACACACATGTGATTATGCGCAGAGGTCCACCCTACCACCCAACCCCAGATCTCCACGCAGGCACACATGAATGCACATACATTTGCACACATCCAGAGATAAACTAACACCAAACAATCCACATTCCAAGGAATCCAGACGTGGCTCTGATTGCACACACATGTGATTATGCGCAGAGGTCCACCCTACCAGCCAACCTCAGATCTCCACGCAGGCACACATGAATGCACATACATTTGCACACATCCAGAGATAAACTCACCCCAAACAATCCACATTCCAAGAAATCCAGACATGGCTCTGATTGCACACACATGTGATTATGCGCAGAGGTCCACCCTACCAGCCAACCTCAGATCTCCACGCAGGCACACATGAATGCACATACATTTGCACACATCCAGAGATAAACTCACCCCAAACAATCCACATTCCAAGAAATCCAGACGTGGCTCTGATTGCACACACATGCGATTATGCGCAGAGGTCCACCCTACCACCCAACCCCAGATCTCCACGCAGGCACACATGAATGCACATACATTTGCACACATCCAGAGATAAACTAACCCCAAACAATCCACATTCCAAGGAATCCAGACGTGGCTCTGATTGCACACACATGTGATTATGCGCAGAGGTCCACCCTACCAGCCAACCTCAGATCTCCACACAGGCACACATGAATGCACATACATTTCCACACATCCAGAGATAAACTCACCCCAAACAATCCACATTCCAAGAAATCCAGACATGGCTCTGATTGCACACACATGTGATTATGCGCAGAGGTCCACCCTACCAGCCAACCTCAGATCTCCACGCAGGCACACATGAATGCACATACATTTGCACACATCCAGAGATAAACTAACCCCAAACAATCCACATTCCAAGGAATCCAGACGTGGCTCTGATTGCACACACATGCGATTATGCGCAGAGGTCCACCCTACCAGCCAACCTCAGATCTCCACGCAGGCACACATGAATGCACATACATTTGCACACATCCAGAGATAAACTCACCCCAAACAATCCACATTCCAAGAAATCCAGACGTGGCTCTGATTGCACACACATGCGATTATGCGCAGAGGTCCACCCTACCAGCCAACCTCAGATCTCCACACAGGCACACATGAATGCACATACATTTGCACACATCCAGAGATAAACTCACCCCAAACAATCCACATTCCAAGAAATCCAGACGTGGCTCTGATTGCACACACATGCGATTATGCGCAGAGGTCCACCCTACCAGCCAACCTCAGATCTCCACGCAGGCACACATGAATGCACATACATTTGCACACATCCAGAGATAAACTCACCCCAAACAATCCACATTCCAAGAAATCCAGACATGGCTCTGATTGCACACACATGTGATTATGCGCAGAGGTCCACCCTACCAGCCAACCTCAGATCTCCACGCAGGCACACATGAATGCACATACATTTGCACACATCCAGAGATAAACTCACCCCAAACAATCCACATTCCAAGAAATCCAGACGTGGCTCTGATTGCACACACATGCGATTATGCGCAGAGGTCCACCCTACCAGCCAACCTCAGATCTCCACGCAGGCACACATGAATGCACATACATTTGCACACATCCAGAGATAAACTAACCCCAAACAATCCACATTCCAAGGAATCCAGACGTGGCTCTGATTGCACACACATGTGATTATGCGCAGAGGTCCACCCTACCAGCCAACCTCAGATCTCCACACAGGCACACATGAATGCACATACATTTCCACACATCCAGAGATAAACTCACCCCAAACAATCCACATTCCAAGAAATCCAGACGTGGCTCTGATTGCACACACATGTGATTATGCGCAGAGGTCCACCCTACCAGCCAACCTCAGATCTCCACGCAGGCACACATGAATGCACATACATTTGCACACATCCAGAGATAAACTCACCCCAAACAATCCACATTCCAAGAAATCCAGACGTGGCTCTGATTGCGCACACACATGTGATTATGCGCAGAGGTCCACCCTACCACCCAACCCCAGATCTCCACGCAGGCACACATGAATGCACATACATTTGCACACATCCAGAGATAAACTAACCCCAAACAATCCACATTCCAAGAAATCCAGACGTGGCTCTGATTGCACACACATGTGATTATGCGCAGAGGTCCACCCTACCAGCCAACCTCAGATCTCCACGCAGGCACACATGAATGCACATACATTTGCACACATCCAGAGATAAACTCACCCAAACAATCCACATTCCAAGAAATCCAGACGTGGCTCTGATTGCACACACATGTGATTATGCGCAGAGGTCCACCCTACCAGCCAACCTCAGATCTCCACACAGGCACACATGAATGCACATACATTTGCACACATCCAGAGATAAACTCACCCCAAACAATCCACATTCCAAGAAATCCAGACATGGCTCTGATTGCACACACATGTGATTATGCGCAGAGGTCCACCCTACCACCCAACCCCAGATCTCCACGCAGGCACACATGAATGCACATACATTTGCACACATCCAGAGATAAACTAACACCAAACAATCCACATTCCAAGGAATCCAGACGTGGCTCTGATTGCACACACATGTGATTATGCGCAGAGGTCCACCCTACCAGCCAACCTCAGATCTCCACGCAGGCACACATGAATGCACATACATTTGCACACATCCAGAGATAAACTCACCCCAAACAATCCACATTCCAAGAAATCCAGACATGGCTCTGATTGCACACACATGTGATTATGCGCAGAGGTCCACCCTACCAGCCAACCTCAGATCTCCACGCAGGCACACATGAATGCACATACATTTGCACACATCCAGAGATAAACTCACCCCAAACAATCCACATTCCAAGAAATCCAGACGTGGCTCTGATTGCACACACATGCGATTATGCGCAGAGGTCCACCCTACCACCCAACCCCAGATCTCCACGCAGGCACACATGAATGCACATACATTTGCACACATCCAGAGATAAACTAACCCCAAACAATCCACATTCCAAGGAATCCAGACGTGGCTCTGATTGCACACACATGTGATTATGCGCAGAGGTCCACCCTACCAGCCAACCTCAGATCTCCACACAGGCACACATGAATGCACATACATTTCCACACATCCAGAGATAAACTCACCCCAAACAATCCACATTCCAAGAAATCCAGACATGGCTCTGATTGCACACACATGTGATTATGCGCAGAGGTCCACCCTACCAGCCAACCTCAGATCTCCACGCAGGCACACATGAATGCACATACATTTGCACACATCCAGAGATAAACTAACCCCAAACAATCCACATTCCAAGGAATCCAGACGTGGCTCTGATTGCACACACATGCGATTATGCGCAGAGGTCCACCCTACCAGCCAACCTCAGATCTCCACACAGGCACACATGAATGCACATACATTTCCACACATCCAGAGATAAACTCACCCCAAACAATCCACATTCCAAGAAATCCAGACATGGCTCTGATTGCACACACATGTGATTATGCGCAGAGGTCCACCCTACCAGCCAACCTCAGATCTCCACGCAGGCACACATGAATGCACATACATTTGCACACATCCAGAGATAAACTCACCCCAAACAATCCACATTCCAAGAAATCCAGACGTGGCTCTGATTGCACACACATGTGATTATGCGCAGAGGTCCACCCTACCAGCCAACCTCAGATCTCCACGCAGGCACACATGAATGCACATACATTTGCACACATCCAGAGATAAACTAACCCCAAACAATCCACATTCCAAGGAATCCAGACGTGGCTCTGATTGCACACACATGTGATTATGCGCAGAGGTCCACCCTACCAGCCAACCTCAGATCTCCACACAGGCACACATGAATGCACATACATTTGCACACATCCAGAGATAAACTCACCCCAAACAATCCACATTCCAAGAAATCCAGACATGGCTCTGATTGCACACACATGCGATTATGCGCAGAGGTCCACCCTACCAGCCAACCTCAGATCTCCACGCAGGCACACATGAATGCACATACATTTGCACACATCCAGAGATAAACTAACACCAAACAATCCACATTCCAAGGAATCCAGACGTGGCTCTGATTGCACACACATGTGATTATGCGCAGAGGTCCACCCTACCAGCCAACCTCAGATCTCCACGCAGGCACACATGAATGCACATACATTTGCACACATCCAGAGATAAACTAACCCCAAACAATCCACATTCCAAGGAATCCAGACGTGGCTCTGATTGCACACACATGTGATTATGCGCAGAGGTCCACCCTACCAGCCAACCTCAGATCTCCACACAGGCACACATGAATGCACATACATTTCCACACATCCAGAGATAAACTCACCCCAAACAATCCACATTCCAAGAAATCCAGACATGGCTCTGATTGCACACACATGTGATTATGCGCAGAGGTCCACCCTACCAGCCAACCTCAGATCTCCACGCAGGCACACATGAATGCACATACATTTGCACACATCCAGAGATAAACTCACCCCAAACAATCCACATTCCAAGAAATCCAGACGTGGCTCTGATTGCACACACATGCGATTATGCGCAGAGGTCCACCCTACCAGCCAACCTCAGATCTCCACACAGGCACACATGAATGCACATACATTTGCACACATCCAGAGATAAACTCACCCCAAACAATCCACATTCCAAGGAATCCAGACGTGGCTCTGATTGCACACACATGTGATTATGCGCAGAGGTCCACCCTACCAGCCAACCTCAGATCTCCACACAGGCACACATGAATGCACATACATTTGCACACATCCAGAGATAAACTCACCCCAAACAATCCACATTCCAAGAAATCCAGACGTGGCTCTGATTGCACACACATGCGATTATGCGCAGAGGTCCACCCTACCAGCCAAACTCAGATCTCCACACAGGCACACATGAATGCACATACATTTGCACACATCCAGAGATAAACTCACCCCAAACAATCCACATTCCAAGAAATCCAGACGTGGCTCTGATTGCACACACATGCGATTATGCGCAGAGGTCCACCCTACCAGCCAACCTCAGATCTCCACGCAGGCACACATGAATGGACATACATTTGCACACATCCAGAGATAAACTCACCCCAAACAATCCACATTCCAAGAAATCCAGACATGGCTCTGATTGCACACACATGTGATTATGCGCAGAGGTCCACCCTACCAGCCAACCTCAGATCTCCACGCAGGCACACATGAATGCACATACATTTGCACACATCCAGAGATAAACTCACCCCAAACAATCCACATTCCAAGAAATCCAGACGTGGCTCTGATTGCACACACATGTGATTATGCGCAGAGGTCTACCCTACCACCCAACCCCAGATCTCCACGCAGGCACACATGAATGCACATACATTTGCACACATCCAGAGATAAACTAACCCCAAACAATCCACATTCCAAGAAATCCAGACGTGGCTCTGATTGCACACACATGTGATTATGCGCAGAGGTCCACCCTACCAGCCAACCTCAGATCTCCACGCAGGCACACATGAATGCACATACATTTGCACACATCCAGAGATAAACTCACCCCAAACAATCCACATTCCAAGAAATCCAGACGTGGCTCTGATTGCACACACATGTGATTATGCGCAGAGGTCCACCCTACCAGCCAACCCCAGATCTCCACGCAGGCACACATGAATGCACATACATTTGCACACATCCAGAGATAAACTAACACCAAACAATCCACATTCCAAGGAATCCAGACGTGGCTCTGATTGCACACACATGTGATTATGCGCAGAGGTCCACCCTACCAGCCAACCTCAGATCTCCACGCAGGCACACATGAATGCACATACATTTGCACACATCCAGAGATAAACTCACCCCAAACAATCCACATTCCAAGAAATCCAGACGTGGCTCTGATTGCGCACACATGTGATTATGCGCAGAGGTCCACCCTACCACCCAACCCCAGATCTCCACGCAGGCACACATGAATGCACATACATTTGCACACATCCAGAGATAAACTAACCCCAAACAATCCACATTCCAAGAAATCCAGACGTGGCTCTGATTGCACACACATGTGATTATGCGCAGAGGTCCACCCTACCAGCCAACCTCAGATCTCCACGCAGGCACACATGAATGCACATACATTTGCACACATCCAGAGATAAACTCACCCCAAACAATCCACATTCCAAGAAATCCAGACGTGGCTCTGATTGCACACACATGTGATTATGCGCAGAGGTCCACCCTACCAGCCAACCTCAGATCTCCACACAGGCACACATGAATGCACATACATTTGCACACATCCAGAGATAAACTCACCCCAAACAATCCACATTCCAAGAAATCCAGACATGGCTCTGATTGCACACACATGTGATTATGCGCAGAGGTCCACCCTACCAGCCAACCTCAGATCTCCACGCAGGCACACATGAATGCACATACATTTGCACACATCCAGAGATAAACTCACCCCAAACAATCCACATTCCAAGAAATCCAGACGTGGCTCTGATTGCACACACATGTGATTATGCGCAGAGGTCCACCCTACCAGCCAACCCCAGATCTCCACGCAGGCACACATGAATGCACATACATTTGCACACATCCAGAGATAAACTAACCCCAAACAATCCACATTCCAAGAAATCCAGACGTGGCTCTGATTGCACACACATGTGATTATGCGCAGAGGTCCACCCTACCAGCCAACCTCAGATCTCCACGCAGGCACACATGAATGCACATACATTTGCACACATCCAGAGATAAACTCACCCCAAACAATCCACATTCCAAGAAATCCAGACATGGCTCTGATTGCACACACATGTGATTATGCGCAGAGGTCCACCCTACCAGCCAACCTCAGATCTCCACGCAGGCACACATGAATGCACATACATTTGCACACATCCAGAGATAAACTCACCCCAAACAATCCACATTCCAAGAAATCCAGACGTGGCTCTGATTGCACACACATGTGATTATGCGCAGAGGTCCACCCTACCAGCCAACCTCAGATCTCCACACAGGCACACATGAATGCACATACATTTGCACACATCCAGAGATAAACTCACCCCAAACAATCCACATTCCAAGAAATCCAGACATGGCTCTGATTGCACACACATGTGATTATGCGCAGAGGTCCACCCTACCAGCCAACCTCAGATCTCCACGCAGGCACACATGAATGCACATACATTTGCACACATCCAGAGATAAACTCACCCCAAACAATCCACATTCCAAGAAATCCAGACGTGGCTCTGATTGCACACACATGCGATTATGCGCAGAGGTCCACCCTACCAGCCAACCTCAGATCTCCACGCAGGCACACATGAATGCACATACATTTGCACACATCCAGAGATAAACTAACCCCAAACAATCCACATTCCAAGAAATCCAGACGTGGCTCTGATTGCACACACATGTGATTATGCGCAGAGGTCCACCCTACCAGCCAACCTCAGATCTCCACACAGGCACACATGAATGCACATACATTTGCACACATCCAGAGATAAACTCACCCCAAACAATCCACATTCCAAGAAATCCAGACATGGCTCTGATTGCACACACATGTGATTATGCGCAGAGGTCCACCCTACCAGCCAACCTCAGATCTCCACACAGGCACACATGAATGCACATACATTTGCACACATCCAGAGATAAACTCACCCCAAACAATCCACATTCCAAGAAATCCAGACATGGCTCTGATTGCACACACATGTGATTATGCGCAGAGGTCCACCCTACCAGCCAACCTCAGATCTCCACGCAGGCACACATGAATGCACATACATTTGCACACATCCAGAGATAAACTCACCCCAAACAATCCACATTCCAAGAAATCCAGACGTGGCTCTGATTGCACACACATGCGATTATGCGCAGAGGTCCACCCTACCAGCCAACCTCAGATCTCCACGCAGGCACACATGAATGCACATACATTTGCACACATCCAGAGATAAACTAACCCCAAACAATCCACATTCCAAGAAATCCAGACGTGGCTCTGATTGCACACACATGTGATTATGCGCAGAGGTCCACCCTACCAGCCAACCTCAGATCTCCACGCAGGCACACATGAATGCACATACATTTGCACACATCCAGAGATAAACTCACCCCAAACAATCCACATTCCAAGAAATCCAGACATGGCTCTGATTGCACACACATGTGATTATGCGCAGAGGTCCACCCTACCAGCCAACCTCAGATCTCCACGCAGGCACACATGACACATGAATGCACATACATTTGCACACATCCAGAGATAAACTAACCCCAAACAATCCACATTCCAAGATCTCCAGACGTGGCTCTGATTGCACACACATGTGATTATGCGCAGAGGTCCACCCTACCAGCCAACCTCAGATCTCCACGCAGGCACACATGAATGCACATATATTTGCACACATCCAGAGATAAACTCACCCCAAACAATCCACATTCCAAGAAATCCAGACATGGCTCTGATTGCACACACATGTGATTATGCGCAGAGGTCCACCCTACCAGCCAACCTCAGATCTCCACGCAGGCACACATGAATGCACATACATTTGCACACATCCAGAGATAAACTCACCCCAAACAATCCACATTCCAAGAAATCCAGACATGGCTCTGATTGCACACACATGTGATTATGCGCAGAGGTCCACCCTACCAGCCAACCTCAGATCTCCACGCAGGCACACATGAATGCACATACATTTGCACACATCCAGAGATAAACTCACCCCAAACAATCCACATTCCAAGAAATCCAGACATGGCTCTGATTGCACACACATGTGATTATGCGCAGAGGTCCACCCTACCAGCCAACCTCAGATCTCCACGCAGGCACACATGAATGCACATACATTTGCACACATCCAGAGATAAACTCACCCCAAACAATCCACATTCCAAGAAATCCAGACGTGGCTCTGATTGCACACACATGTGATTATGCGCAGAGGTCCACCCTACCAGCCAACCTCAGATCTCCACGCAGGCACACATGAATGCACATACATTTGCACACATCCAGAGATAAACTCACCCCAAACAATCCACATTCCAAGAAATCCAGACATGGCTCTGATTGCACACACATGTGA
The DNA here is from genome assembly GCF_057382095.1 of Aulonocara sp. 'chitande type north' Nkhata Bay. Lineage (NCBI taxonomy): Eukaryota > Metazoa > Chordata > Actinopteri > Cichliformes > Cichlidae > Aulonocara > Aulonocara sp. 'chitande type north' Nkhata Bay. Next base: position 42,232,636 of record NC_141361.1, on the reverse strand, counting down.
TTATGCGCAGAGGTCCACCCTACCAGCCAACCTCAGATCTCCACGCAGGCACACATGAATGCACATACATTTGCACACATCCAGAGATAAACTAACCCCAAACAATCCACATTCCAAGAAATCCAGACGTGGCTCTGATTGCACACACATGCGATTATGCGCAGAGGTCCACCCTACCAGCCAACCTCAGATCTCCACGCAGGCACACATGAATGCACATACATTTGCACACATCCAGAGATAAACTCACCCCAAACAATCCACATTCCAAGAAATCCAGACATGGCTCTGATTGCACACACATGTGATTATGCGCAGAGGTCCACCCTACCAGCCAACCTCAGATCTCCACGCAGGCACACATGAATGCACATACATTTGCACACATCCAGAGATAAACTCACCCCAAACAATCCACATTCCAAGAAATCCAGACATGGCTCTGATTGCACACACATGTGATTATGCGCAGAGGTCCACCCTACCAGCCAACCTCAGATCTCCACGCAGGCACACATGAATGCACATACATTTGCACACATCCAGAGATAAACTCACCCCAAACAATCCACATTCCAAGAAATCCAGACGTGGCTCTGATTGCACACACATGCGATTATGCGCAGAGGTCCACCCTACCAGCCAACCTCAGATCTCCACGCAGGCACACATGAATGCACATACATTTGCACACATCCAGAGATAAACTCACCCCAAACAATCCACATTCCAAGAAATCCAGACGTGGCTCTGATTGCACACACATGTGATTATGCGCAGAGGTCCACCCTACCAGCCAACCTCAGATCTCCACGCAGGCACACATGAATGCACATACATTTGCACACATCCAGAGATAAACTCACCCCAAACAATCCACATTCCAAGAAATCCAGACATGGCTCTGATTGCACACACATGTGATTATGCGCAGAGGTCCACCCTACCAGCCAACCTCAGATCTCCACGCAGGCACACATGAATGCACATACATTTGCACACATCCAGAGATAAACTAACCCCAAACAATCCACATTCCAAGAAATCCAGACGTGGCTCTGATTGCACACACATGCGATTATGCGCAGAGGTCCACCCTACCAGCCAACCTCAGATCTCCACGCAGGCACACATGAATGCACATACATTTGCACACATCCAGAGATAAACTCACCCCAAACAATCCACATTCCAAGAAATCCAGACGTGGCTCTGATTGCACACACATGTGATTATGCGCAGAGGTCCACCCTACCAGCCAACCTCAGATCTCCACGCAGGCACACATGAATGCACATACATTTGCACACATCCAGAGATAAACTCACCCCAAACAATCCACATTCCAAGAAATCCAGACGTGGCTCTGATTGCACACACATGTGATTATGCGCAGAGGTCCACCCTACCAGCCAACCTCAGATCTCCACGCAGGCACACATGAATGCACATACATTTGCACACATCCAGAGATAAACTCAGCCCAAACAATCCACATTCCAAGAAATCCAGACATGGCTCTGATTGCACACACATGTGATTATGCGCAGAGGTCCACCCTACCAGCCAACCTCAGATCTCCACGCAGGCACACATGAATGCACATACATTTGCACACATCCAGAGATAAACTAACCCCAAACAATCCACACTCCAAGAAATCCAGACGTGGCTCTGATTGCACACACATGCGATTATGCGCAGAGGTCCACCCTACCAGCCAACCTCAGATCTCCACGCAGGCACACATGAATGCACATACATTTCCACACATCCAGAGATAAACTCACCCCAAACAATCCACATTCCAAGAAATCCAGACGTGGCTCTGATTGCACACACATGCGATTATGCGCAGAGGTCCACCCTACCAGCCAACCTCAGATCTCCACGCAGGCACACATGAATGCACATACATTTGCACACATCCAGAGATAAACTCACCCCAAACAATCCACATTCCAAGAAATCCAGACATGGCTCTGATTGCACACACATCTGATTATGCGCAGAGGTCCACCCTACCAGCCAACCTCAGATCTCCACGCAGGCACACATGAATGCACATACATTTGCACACATCCAGAGATAAACTCACCCCAAACAATCCACATTCCAAGAAATCCAGACGTGGCTCTGATTGCACACACATGTGATTATGCGCAGAGGTCCACCCTACCAGCCAACCTCAGATCTCCACACAGGCACACATGAATGCACATACATTTGCACACATCCAGAGATAAACTCACCCCAAACAATCCACATTCCAAGAAATCCAGACATGGCTCTGATTGCACACACATGTGATTATGCGCAGAGGTCCACCCTACCAGCCAACCTCAGATCTCCACGCAGGCACACATGAATGCACATATATTTGCACACATCCAGAGATAAACTCACCCCAAACAATCCACATTCCAAGAAATCCAGACGTGGCTCTGATTGCACACACATGCGATTATGCGCAGAGGTCCACCCTACCAGCCAACCTCAGATCTCCACGCAGGCACACATGACACATGAATGCACATACATTTGCACACATCCAGAGATAAACTAACCCCAAACAATCCACATTCCAAGATCTCCAGACGTGGCTCTGATTGCACACACATGTGATTATGCGCAGAGGTCCACCCTACCAGCCAACCTCAGATCTCCACGCAGGCACACATGAATGCACATACATTTGCACACATCCAGAGATAAACTCACCCCAAACAATCCACATTCCAAGAAATCCAGACATGGCTCTGATTGCACACACATGTGATTATGCGCAGAGGTCCACCCTACCAGCCAACCTCAGATCTCCACGCAGGCACACATGACACATGAATGCACATACATTTGCACACATCCAGAGATAAACTAACCCCAAACAATCCACATTCCAAGATCTCCAGACGTGGCTCTGATTGCACACACATGTGATTATGCGCAGAGGTCCACCCTACCAGCCAACCTCAGATCTCCACGCAGGCACACATGAATGCACATATATTTGCACACATCCAGAGATAAACTCACCCCAAACAATCCACATTCCAAGAAATCCAGACATGGCTCTGATTGCACACACATGTGATTATGCGCAGAGGTCCACCCTACCAGCCAACCTCAGATCTCCACGCAGGCACACATGAATGCACATACATTTGCACACATCCAGAGATAAACTCACCCCAAACAATCCACATTCCAAGAAATCCAGACATGGCTCTGATTGCACACACATGTGATTATGCGCAGAGGTCCACCCTACCAGCCAACCTCAGATCTCCACGCAGGCACACATGAATGCACATACATTTGCATACATCCAGAGATAAACTCACCCCAAACAATCCACATTCCAAGAAATCCAGACATGGCTCTGATTGCACACACATGTGATTATGCGCAGAGGTCCACCCTACCAGCCAACCTCAGATCTCCACGCAGGCACACATGAATGCACATACATTTGCACACATCCAGAGATAAACTCACCCCAAACAATCCACATTCCAAGAAATCCAGACGTGGCTCTGATTGCACACACATGTGATTATGCGCAGAGGTCCACCCTACCAGCCAACCTCAGATCTCCACGCAGGCACACATGAATGCACATACATTTGCACACATCCAGAGATAAACTCAGCCCAAACAATCCACATTCCAAGAAATCCAGACATGGCTCTGATTGCACACACATGTGATTATGCGCAGAGGTCCACCCTACCAGCCAACCTCAGATCTCCACGCAGGCACACATGAATGCACATACATTTGCACACATCCAGAGATAAACTAACCCCAAACAATCCACACTCCAAGAAATCCAGACGTGGCTCTGATTGCACACACATGCGATTATGCGCAGAGGTCCACCCTACCAGCCAACCTCAGATCTCCACGCAGGCACACATGAATGCACATACATTTGCACACATCCAGAGATAAACTCACCCCAAACAATCCACATTCCAAGAAATCCAGACATGGCTCTGATTGCACACACATGTGATTATGCGCAGAGGTCCACCCTACCAGCCAACCTCAGATCTCCACGCAGGCACACATGAATGCACATACATTTGCACACATCCAGAGATAAACTCACCCCAAACAATCCACATTCCAAGAAATCCAGACATGGCTCTGATTGCACACACATGTGATTATGCGCAGAGGTCCACCCTACCAGCCAACCTCAGATCTCCACGCAGGCACACATGAATGCACATACATTTGCACACATCCAGAGATAAACTCACCCCAAACAATCCACATTCCAAGAAATCCAGACGTGGCTCTGATTGCACACACATGCGATTATGCGCAGAGGTCCACCCTACCAGCCAACCTCAGATCTCCACGCAGGCACACATGAATGCACATACATTTGCACACATCCAGAGATAAACTCACCCCAAACAATCCACATTCCAAGAAATCCAGACGTGGCTCTGATTGCACACACATGCGATTATGCGCAGAGGTCCACCCTACCAGCCAACCTCAGATCTCCACGCAGGCACACATGAATGCACATACATTTGCACACATCCAGAGATAAACTCACCCCAAACAATCCACATTCCAAGAAATCCAGACATGGCTCTGATTGCACACACATGTGATTATGCGCAGAGGTCCACCCTACCAGCCAACCTCAGATCTCCACGCAGGCACACATGACACATGAATGCACATACATTTGCACACATCCAGAGATAAACTAACCCCAAACAATCCACATTCCAAGATCTCCAGACGTGGCTCTGATTGCACACACATGTGATTATGCGCAGAGGTCCACCCTACCAGCCAACCTCAGATCTCCACGCAGGCACACATGAATGCACATATATTTGCACACATCCAGAGATAAACTCACCCCAAACAATCCACATTCCAAGAAATCCAGACATGGCTCTGATTGCACACACATGTGATTATGCGCAGAGGTCCACCCTACCAGCCAACCTCAGATCTCCACGCAGGCACACATGAATGCACATACATTTGCACACATCCAGAGATAAACTCACCCCAAACAATCCACATTCCAAGAAATCCAGACATGGCTCTGATTGCACACACATGTGATTATGCGCAGAGGTCCACCCTACCAGCCAACCTCAGATCTCCACGCAGGCACACATGAATGCACATACATTTGCACACATCCAGAGATAAACTCACCCCAAACAATCCACATTCCAAGAAATCCAGACATGGCTCTGATTGCACACACATGTGATTATGCGCAGAGGTCCACCCTACCAGCCAACCTCAGATCTCCACGCAGGCACACATGAATGCACATACATTTGCACACATCCAGAGATAAACTCACCCCAAACAATCCACATTCCAAGAAATCCAGACGTGGCTCTGATTGCACACACATGTGATTATGCGCAGAGGTCCACCCTACCAGCCAACCTCAGATCTCCACGCAGGCACACATGAATGCACATACATTTGCACACATCCAGAGATAAACTAACCCCAAACAATCCACACTCCAAGAAATCCAGACGTGGCTCTGATTGCACACACATGTGATTATGCGCAGAGGTCCACCCTACCAGCCAACCTCAGATCTCCACACAGGCACACATGAATGCACATACATTTGCACACATCCAGAGATAAACTCACCCCAAACAATCCACATTCCAAGAAATCCAGACATGGCTCTGATTGCACACACATGTGATTATGCGCAGAGGTCCACCCTACCAGCCAACCTCAGATCTCCACGCAGGCACACATGAATGCACATATATTTGCACACATCCAGAGATAAACTCACCCCAAACAATCCACATTCCAAGAAATCCAGACGTGGCTCTGATTGCACACACATGCGATTATGCGCAGAGGTCCACCCTACCAGCCAACCTCAGATCTCCACGCAGGCACACATGACACATGAATGCACATACATTTGCACACATCCAGAGATAAACTAACCCCAAACAATCCACATTCCAAGATCTCCAGACGTGGCTCTGATTGCACACACATGTGATTATGCGCAGAGGTCCACCCTACCAGCCAACCTCAGATCTCCACGCAGGCACACATGAATGCACATACATTTGCACACATCCAGAGATAAACTCACCCCAAACAATCCACATTCCAAGAAATCCAGACATGGCTCTGATTGCACACACATGTGATTATGCGCAGAGGTCCACCCTACCAGCCAACCTCAGATCTCCACGCAGGCACACATGACACATGAATGCACATACATTTGCACACATCCAGAGATAAACTAACCCCAAACAATCCACATTCCAAGATCTCCAGACGTGGCTCTGATTGCACACACATGTGATTATGCGCAGAGGTCCACCCTACCAGCCAACCTCAGATCTCCACGCAGGCACACATGAATGCACATATATTTGCACACATCCAGAGATAAACTCACCCCAAACAATCCACATTCCAAGAAATCCAGACATGGCTCTGATTGCACACACATGTGATTATGCGCAGAGGTCCACCCTACCAGCCAACCTCAGATCTCCACGCAGGCACACATGAATGCACATACATTTGCACACATCCAGAGATAAACTCACCCCAAACAATCCACATTCCAAGAAATCCAGACATGGCTCTGATTGCACACACATGTGATTATGCGCAGAGGTCCACCCTACCAGCCAACCTCAGATCTCCACGCAGGCACACATGAATGCACATACATTTGCACACATCCAGAGATAAACTCACCCCAAACAATCCACATTCCAAGAAATCCAGACATGGCTCTGATTGCACACACATGTGATTATGCGCAGAGGTCCACCCTACCAGCCAACCTCAGATCTCCACGCAGGCACACATGAATGCACATACATTTGCACACATCCAGAGATAAACTCACCCCAAACAATCCACATTCCAAGAAATCCAGACGTGGCTCTGATTGCACACACATGTGATTATGCGCAGAGGTCCACCCTACCAGCCAACCTCAGATCTCCACGCAGGCACACATGAATGCACATACATTTGCACACATCCAGAGATAAACTCAGCCCAAACAATCCACATTCCAAGAAATCCAGACATGGCTCTGATTGCACACACATGTGATTATGCGCAGAGGTCCACCCTACCAGCCAACCTCAGATCTCCACGCAGGCACACATGAATGCACATACATTTGCACACATCCAGAGATAAACTAACCCCAAACAATCCACACTCCAAGAAATCCAGACGTGGCTCTGATTGCACACACATGCGATTATGCGCAGAGGTCCACCCTACCAGCCAACCTCAGATCTCCACGCAGGCACACATGAATGCACATACATTTCCACACATCCAGAGATAAACTCACCCCAAACAATCCACATTCCAAGAAATCCAGACGTGGCTCTGATTGCACACACATGCGATTATGCGCAGAGGTCCACCCTACCAGCCAACCTCAGATCTCCACGCAGGCACACATGAATGCACATACATTTGCACACATCCAGAGATAAACTCACCCCAAACAATCCACATTCCAAGAAATCCAGACATGGCTCTGATTGCACACACATCTGATTATGCGCAGAGGTCCACCCTACCAGCCAACCTCAGATCTCCACGCAGGCACACATGAATGCACATACATTTGCACACATCCAGAGATAAACTCACCCCAAACAATCCACATTCCAAGAAATCCAGACGTGGCTCTGATTGCACACACATGTGATTATGCGCAGAGGTCCACCCTACCAGCCAACCTCAGATCTCCACACAGGCACACATGAATGCACATACATTTGCACACATCCAGAGATAAACTCACCCCAAACAATCCACATTCCAAGAAATCCAGACATGGCTCTGATTGCACACACATGTGATTATGCGCAGAGGTCCACCCTACCAGCCAACCTCAGATCTCCACGCAGGCACACATGAATGCACATATATTTGCACACATCCAGAGATAAACTCACCCCAAACAATCCACATTCCAAGAAATCCAGACGTGGCTCTGATTGCACACACATGCGATTATGCGCAGAGGTCCACCCTACCAGCCAACCTCAGATCTCCACGCAGGCACACATGACACATGAATGCACATACATTTGCACACATCCAGAGATAAACTAACCCCAAACAATCCACATTCCAAGATCTCCAGACGTGGCTCTGATTGCACACACATGTGATTATGCGCAGAGGTCCACCCTACCAGCCAACCTCAGATCTCCACGCAGGCACACATGAATGCACATACATTTGCACACATCCAGAGATAAACTCACCCCAAACAATCCACATTCCAAGAAATCCAGACATGGCTCTGATTGCACACACATGTGATTATGCGCAGAGGTCCACCCTACCAGCCAACCTCAGATCTCCACGCAGGCACACATGACACATGAATGCACATACATTTGCACACATCCAGAGATAAACTAACCCCAAACAATCCACATTCCAAGATCTCCAGACGTGGCTCTGATTGCACACACATGTGATTATGCGCAGAGGTCCACCCTACCAGCCAACCTCAGATCTCCACGCAGGCACACATGAATGCACATATATTTGCACACATCCAGAGATAAACTCACCCCAAACAATCCACATTCCAAGAAATCCAGACATGGCTCTGATTGCACACACATGTGATTATGCGCAGAGGTCCACCCTACCAGCCAACCTCAGATCTCCACGCAGGCACACATGAATGCACATACATTTGCACACATCCAGAGATAAACTCACCCCAAACAATCCACATTCCAAGAAATCCAGACATGGCTCTGATTGCACACACATGTGATTATGCGCAGAGGTCCACCCTACCAGCCAACCTCAGATCTCCACGCAGGCACACATGAATGCACATACATTTGCATACATCCAGAGATAAACTCACCCCAAACAATCCACATTCCAAGAAATCCAGACATGGCTCTGATTGCACACACATGTGATTATGCGCAGAGGTCCACCCTACCAGCCAACCTCAGATCTCCACGCAGGCACACATGAATGCACATACATTTGCACACATCCAGAGATAAACTCACCCCAAACAATCCACATTCCAAGAAATCCAGACGTGGCTCTGATTGCACACACATGTGATTATGCGCAGAGGTCCACCCTACCAGCCAACCTCAGATCTCCACGCAGGCACACATGAATGCACATACATTTGCACACATCCAGAGATAAACTCAGCCCAAACAATCCACATTCCAAGAAATCCAGACATGGCTCTGATTGCACACACATGTGATTATGCGCAGAGGTCCACCCTACCAGCCAACCTCAGATCTCCACGCAGGCACACATGAATGCACATACATTTGCACACATCCAGAGATAAACTAACCCCAAACAATCCACACTCCAAGAAATCCAGACGTGGCTCTGATTGCACACACATGCGATTATGCGCAGAGGTCCACCCTACCAGCCAACCTCAGATCTCCACGCAGGCACACATGAATGCACATACATTTGCACACATCCAGAGATAAACTCACCCCAAACAATCCACATTCCAAGAAATCCAGACATGGCTCTGATTGCACACACATGTGATTATGCGCAGAGGTCCACACATGAATGCACATACATTTGCACACATCCAGAGATAAACTCACCCCAAA
>NC_141361.1:42218222-42222871 GCF_057382095.1 Aulonocara sp. 'chitande type north' Nkhata Bay | reverse complement strand
AATGTTTCGTACCATAGGCACGAGGAGTGTGTGTGTGGCAAAGTGTTTCTGAGCGGTGTACCAGGGGCACGGAGAAAAGTTGTCGTACCATAGGCACGAGGAGTGTGTGTGTGTGTGTGGCTTAGTGTTTCTGAGCGGTGTACCAGGGGCACGGAGAAAAGTTGTCGTACCATAGGCACGAGAAAAGTTATCGTAGCATAGGCACAAGCAGTGTGTGCATGTGTGTGGCAAAGTGTTTCTGCGCAGTGTACCAGGGGCATGTTTGAATTTACATTCTGGAGTACCAGGGGCACGAGGATTTTGCCAGTGGTGTTTTGCTTTGTCAGTGGGAGGGGGCTTAAGTGTGGGTCCACGGGGCATGCTGGAGGTCAAGGTCCATGCTGGATATGCGCTGGAGGGTAACTGCAGGAGAAGGAAAGCTCATGGGGGATTAGAGCGGAGGAGGATGTGCGTCCTCGGGGGCCTGCTGGAGGGCAAGGGCCATGCTGGATTTGTGGTGGAGGGTAACTGCGGGAGAAGGAAAGCTAGTGGGGGAGTAGAGCAGAGGAGTATGTTGGTCCCCGGGGCCTGCTGGAGGTCCAGGTCCATGCCCGATGTGAGTAGCAGCAGAGCCAGCGCGCCCAGGAGCACATCTTTTTCGACCGTGAAGGAGACAGGAGGCCGACTCACTGCCTCGGCTAAATGGAGAGGGAATTTCAGAAGGGCCAGGGCAAAAGCATGGACCTTTTCAGCTGTAAGGGAGGCAAGAGCAAGGTGTGATGTAGGTCCCCGGGGCCTGCTGGAGGTCCAGGTCCATGCCCGATGTGAGTAGCAGCAGGGCCAGCGCGCCCAGGAGCACATCTTTTTCGACCGTAAAGGAGACAGGAGGCCGACTCTCTGCCTCGGCTAAATGGAGAGGGAATTTCAGAAGGGCCAGGGCACAAGCATGGACCTTTTTCAGCTGTAAGGGAGGCAAGAGCAAGGTGTGATGTAGGTCCCCGGGGCCTGCTGGAGGTCCAGGTCCATGCCCGATGTGAGTAGCAGCAGGGCCAGCGCGCCCAGGAGCACATCTTTTTCGACCGTAAAGGGAGACAGGAGGCCGACTCACTGCCTCGGCTAAATGGAGAGGGAATTTCAGCAGGGCCAGGGCACAGGCATGGACCTTTTTCAGCTGTAAGGGAGGCAAGAGCAAGGTGTGATGTAGGTCCCCGGGGCCTGCTGGAGGTCCAGGTCCATGCCCGATGTGAGTAGCAGCAGGGCCAGCGCGCCCAGGAGCACATCTTTTTCGACCGTAAAGGAGACAGGAGGCCGACTCTCTGCCTCGGCTAAATGGAGAGGGAATTTCAGAAGGGCCAGGGCACAAGCATGGACCTTTTTCAGCTGTAAGGGAGGGAAGAGCAATGTGCGATGTAGGTCCCCGGGGCCTGCTGGAGGTCCAGGTCCATGCCCGATGTGAGTAGCAGCAGGGCCAGCGCGCCAGGAGCACATCTTTTTCGACCGTAAAGGGAGACAGGAGGCCGACTCACTGCCTCGGCTAAATGGAGAGGGAATTTCAGCAGGGCCAGGGCACAGGCATGGACCTTTTTCAGCTGTAAGGGAGGCAAGAGCAAGGTGCGATGTAGGTCCCCGGGGCCTGTTGTCGTACCATAGGCACGAGTGGTGTGTGTGTGTGTGTGTGGCAAAGAGTTTCTGCGCAGTGTACCAGGGGCACGGGGAAAGGTTGTTGTACCATAGGCACGAGAAAAGTTGTCGTACCATAGGCACGAGAAAAGTTGTCGTACCATAGGCACGAGTGGTGTGTGTGTGTGTGGCAAAGTGCTACTGAGCGGTGTACCAGGGGCACGGCGAAAAGTTGTTGTACCATAGGCACGAGAAAAGTTGTTGTACCATAGGCACGAGAAAAGCTGTCATACCAGGGGCACGGAGGAAAGTTGTTGTACCATAGGCACGAGAAAAGTTGTCGTACCATAGGCACGAGGAGAGTTTGTGTGGCAAAGTGCTACTGAGCGGTGTACCAGGGGCACGGCGAAAAGTTGTTGTACCATAGGCACGAGAAAAGTTGTTGTACCATAGGCACGAGAAAAGTTGTCGTACCATAGGTACGAGGAGTGTGTGTGTGGCAAAGTGCTACTGAGCGGTGTACCAGGGGCACGGCGAAAAGTTGTTGTACCATAGGCACGAGAAAAGTTGTTGTACCATAGGCACGAGAAAAGCTGTCGTACCAGGGGCACGGAGGAAAGTTGTTGTACCATAGGCACGAGAAAAGTTGTCGTACCATAGGCACGAGGAGAGTTTGTGTGGCAAAGTGCTACTGAGCGGTGTACCAGGGGCACGGCGAAAAGTTGTTGTACCATAGGCACGAGAAAAGTTGTCGTACCATAGGCACGAGAAAAGTTGTCGTACCAGGGGCACGGAGGAAAGTTGTTGTACCATAGGCACGAGAAAAGTTGTCGTACCATAGGCACGAGGAGAGTTTGTGTGGCAAAGTGCTACTGAGCGGTGTACCAGGGGCACGGCGAAAAGTTGTTGTACCATAGGCACGAGAAAAGTTGTCGTACCATAGGCACGAGAAAAGTTGTCGTACCATAGGTACGAGGAGTGTGTGTGTGGCAAAGTGCTACTGAGCGGTGTACCAGGGGCACGGCGAAAAGTTGTTGTACCATAGGCACGAGAAAAGTTGTTGTACCATAGGCACGAGAAAAGCTGTCGTACCAGGGGCACGGAGGAAAGTTGTTGTACCATAGGCACGAGAAAAGATGTCGTACCATAGGCACTAAGAGAGTTTGTGTGGCAAAGTGCTACTGAGCGGTGTACCAGGGGCACGGCGAAAAGTTGTTGTACCATAGGCACGAGAAAAGTTGTTGTACCATAGGCACGAGAAAAGCTGTCGTACCAGGGGCACGGAGGAAAGTTGTTGTACCATAGGCACGAGAAAAGATGTCGTACCATAGGCACTAGGAGAGTTTGTGTGGCAAAGTGCTACTGAGCGGTGTACCAGGGGCACGGCGAAAAGTTGTTGTACCATAGGCACGAGAAAAGTTGTCGTACCATAGGCACGAGGAGAGCTTGTGTGGCAAAGTGCTACTGAGCGGTGTACCAGGGGCACGGCAAAAAGTTGTTGTACCATAGGCACGAGAAAAATTGTTGTACCATAGGCACGAGAAAAGTTGTCGTACCATAGGCACGAGAAAAGTTGTCGTACCATAGGCACAAGCAGTGCGTGCGTGTGTGTGGCAAAGTGTTTCTGCGCAGTGTACCAGGGGCATGTTTGAATTTACATTCTGGAGTACCAGGGGCACGAGGATTTTGCCAGTGGTGTTTTGCTTTGTCAGTGGGAGGGGGCTTAAGTGTGGGTCCACGGGGCATGCTGGAGGTCAAGGTCCATGCTGGATATGCGCTGGAGGGTAACTGCAGGAGAAGGAAAGCTAGTGGGGGATTAGAGCAGGGGAGGATGTGCGTCCCCGGGGCCTGCTGGAGGTCAAGGTCCATGCTGGATATGCGCTGGAGCGTAACTACAAGAAAGGTAAGCTAGTGGGGGACTAGAGCAGGGGAGGATGTGCGTCTCCGGGGCATGCTGGAGGTCAAGGGCCATGCTGGATATGTGGTGGAGGGTAACTGCAGGAGAAGGAAAGCTCATGGGGGATTAGAGCGGAGGAGTATGTGGGTCCTCGGGGCCTGCTGGAGGGCAAGGGCCATGCTGGATTTGTGGTGGAGGGTAACTGCGGGAGAAGGAAAGCTAGTGGGGGAGTAGAGCAGAGGAGTATGTGGGTCCCCAGGGCATGCTGGAGGTCAAGGGCCATGCTGGATATGCGGTGGAGGGTAACTGCAGGAGAAGGAAAGCTCATGGGGGATTAGAGCGGAGGAGTATGTGGGTCCTCGGGGCCTGCTGGAGGGCAAGGGCCATGCTGGATTTGTGGTGGAGGGTAACTGCGGGAGAAGGAAAGCTAGTGGGGGAGTAGAGCAGAGGAGTATGTTGGTCCCCGGGGCCTGCTGGAGGTCAAGGGCCATGCTGGATATGCGGTGGAGGGTAACTGCAGGAGAAGGAAAGCTCATGGGGGATTAGAGCGGAGGAGTATGTGGGTCCTCGGGGCCTGCTGGAGGGCAAGGGCCATGCTGGATTTGTGGTGGAGGGTAACTGCGGGAGAAGGAAAGCTAGTGGGGGAGTAGAGCAGAGGAGTATGTTGGTCCCCGGGGCCTGCTGGAGGTCCAGGTCCATGCTAGATACGTGGTACAGGGTTAACTGCAGGAGGGGGGGGGGGGGGGGGGGGTAATGTGGGTTCACGGGGCCTGCTGGAGGTCAAGGTCCATGCTGGATATGCGCTGGAGCGTAACTGCAAGAAAGGAAAGCTAGTGGGGGAGTAGAGCAGGGGAGTATGTGGGTCCCCAGGGCCTGCTGGAGGTCCAGGTCCATGCTAGATATGTGGCACAGGGTAACTGCAGGGGGGGGTAATGTGGGTCCACGGGGCCTGCTGGAAGTCAAGGTCCATGCTAGACATGTGGTACAGGGTAACTGCAGGGGGAAGGGGGGGGGGGGTAATGTGGGTCCCCGGGGCCTGCTGGAGGTCAAGGTCCGTGCTAGATATGTGGTACGGGGTAACTGCGGTGGGGGGGCGGATCTAATGGGGGACTAGATCAGGTGAGGATGTAATGGCCAGTTCGACAGCAGCACA
>NC_141361.1:42205722-42208222 GCF_057382095.1 Aulonocara sp. 'chitande type north' Nkhata Bay | reverse complement strand
GGCACGGCGAAAAGTTGTTGTACCATAGGCACGAGAAAAGTTGTTGTACCATAGGCACGAGAAAAGCTGTCATACCAGGGGCACGGAGGAAAGTTGTTGTACCATAGGCACGAGAAAAGTTGTCGTACCATAGGCACGAGGAGAGTTTGTGTGGCAAAGTGCTACTGAGCGGTGTACCAGGGGCACGGCGAAAAGTTGTTGTACCATAGGCACGAGAAAAGTTGTTGTACCATAGGCACGAGAAAAGTTGTCGTACCATAGGTACGAGGAGTGTGTGTGTGGCAAAGTGCTACTGAGCGGTGTACCAGGGGCACGGCGAAAAGTTGTTGTACCATAGGCACGAGAAAAGTTGTTGTACCATAGGCACGAGAAAAGCTGTCGTACCAGGGGCACGGAGGAAAGTTGTTGTACCATAGGCACGAGAAAAGTTGTCGTACCATAGGCACGAGGAGAGTTTGTGTGGCAAAGTGCTACTGAGCGGTGTACCAGGGGCACGGCGAAAAGTTGTTGTACCATAGGCACGAGAAAAGTTGTCGTACCATAGGCACGAGAAAAGTTGTCGTACCAGGGGCACGGAGGAAAGTTGTTGTACCATAGGCACGAGAAAAGTTGTCGTACCATAGGCACGAGGAGAGTTTGTGTGGCAAAGTGCTACTGAGCGGTGTACCAGGGGCACGGCGAAAAGTTGTTGTACCATAGGCACGAGAAAAGTTGTCGTACCATAGGCACGAGAAAAGTTGTCGTACCATAGGTACGAGGAGTGTGTGTGTGGCAAAGTGCTACTGAGCGGTGTACCAGGGGCACGGCGAAAAGTTGTTGTACCATAGGCACGAGAAAAGTTGTTGTACCATAGGCACGAGAAAAGCTGTCGTACCAGGGGCACGGAGGAAAGTTGTTGTACCATAGGCACGAGAAAAGATGTCGTACCATAGGCACTAGGAGAGTTTGTGTGGCAAAGTGCTACTGAGCGGTGTACCAGGGGCACGGCGAAAAGTTGTTGTACCATAGGCACGAGAAAAGTTGTTGTACCATAGGCACGAGAAAAGCTGTCGTACCAGGGGCACGGAGGAAAGTTGTTGTACCATAGGCACGAGAAAAGATGTCGTACCATAGGCACTAGGAGAGTTTGTGTGGCAAAGTGCTACTGAGCGGTGTACCAGGGGCACGGCGAAAAGTTGTTGTACCATAGGCACGAGAAAAGTTGTCGTACCATAGGCACGAGGAGAGCTTGTGTGGCAAAGTGCTACTGAGCGGTGTACCAGGGGCACGGCAAAAAGTTGTTGTACCATAGGCACGAGAAAAATTGTTGTACCATAGGCACGAGAAAAGTTGTCGTACCATAGGCACGAGAAAAGTTGTCGTACCATAGGCACAAGCAGTGCGTGCGTGTGTGTGGCAAAGTGTTTCTGCGCAGTGTACCAGGGGCATGTTTGAATTTACATTCTGGAGTACCAGGGGCACGAGGATTTTGCCAGTGGTGTTTTGCTTTGTCAGTGGGAGGGGGCTTAAGTGTGGGTCCACGGGGCATGCTGGAGGTCAAGGTCCATGCTGGATATGCGCTGGAGGGTAACTGCAGGAGAAGGAAAGCTAGTGGGGGATTAGAGCAGGGGAGGATGTGCGTCCCCGGGGCCTGCTGGAGGTCAAGGTCCATGCTGGATATGCGCTGGAGCGTAACTACAAGAAAGGTAAGCTAGTGGGGGACTAGAGCAGGGGAGGATGTGCGTCTCCGGGGCATGCTGGAGGTCAAGGGCCATGCTGGATATGTGGTGGAGGGTAACTGCAGGAGAAGGAAAGCTCATGGGGGATTAGAGCGGAGGAGTATGTGGGTCCTCGGGGCCTGCTGGAGGGCAAGGGCCATGCTGGATTTGTGGTGGAGGGTAACTGCGGGAGAAGGAAAGCTAGTGGGGGAGTAGAGCAGAGGAGTATGTGGGTCCCCAGGGCATGCTGGAGGTCAAGGGCCATGCTGGATATGCGGTGGAGGGTAACTGCAGGAGAAGGAAAGCTCATGGGGGATTAGAGCGGAGGAGTATGTGGGTCCTCGGGGCCTGCTGGAGGGCAAGGGCCATGCTGGATTTGTGGTGGAGGGTAACTGCGGGAGAAGGAAAGCTAGTGGGGGAGTAGAGCAGAGGAGTATGTTGGTCCCCGGGGCCTGCTGGAGGTCAAGGGCCATGCTGGATATGCGGTGGAGGGTAACTGCAGGAGAAGGAAAGCTCATGGGGGATTAGAGCGGAGGAGTATGTGGGTCCTCGGGGCCTGCTGGAGGGCAAGGGCCATGCTGGATTTGTGGTGGAGGGTAACTGCGGGAGAAGGAAAGCTAGTGGGGGAGTAGAGCAGAGGAGTATGTTGGTCCCCGGGGCCTGCTGGAGGTCCAGGTCCATGCTAGATACGTGGTACAGGGTTAACTGCAGGAGGGGGGGGGGGGGGGGGGGGTAATGTGGGTTCACGGGGCCTGCTGGAGGTCAAGGTCCATGCTGGATATGCGCTGGAGCGTAACTGCAAG
>NC_141361.1:42193222-42195722 GCF_057382095.1 Aulonocara sp. 'chitande type north' Nkhata Bay | reverse complement strand
GGGAGACAGGAGGCCGACTCACTGCCTCGGCTAAATGGAGAGGGAATTTCAGCAGGGCCAGGGCACAGGCATGGACCTTTTTCAGCTGTAAGGGAGGCAAGAGCAAGGTGCGATGTAGGTCCCCGGGGCCTG
Organism: Aulonocara sp. 'chitande type north' Nkhata Bay; assembly: GCF_057382095.1. Classification (NCBI taxonomy): domain Eukaryota; kingdom Metazoa; phylum Chordata; class Actinopteri; order Cichliformes; family Cichlidae; genus Aulonocara; species Aulonocara sp. 'chitande type north' Nkhata Bay. The sequence goes on along the minus strand of NC_141361.1, from coordinate 42,195,590 downwards.
TTGTCGTACCATAGGCACGAGTGGTGTGTGTGTGTGTGTGTGGCAAAGAGTTTCTGCGCAGTGTACCAGGGGCACGGGGAAAGGTTGTTGTACCATAGGCACGAGAAAAGTTGTCGTACCATAGGCACGAGAAAAGTTGTCGTACCATAGGCACGAGTGGTGTGTGTGTGTGTGGCAAAGTGCTACTGAGCGGTGTACCAGGGGCACGGCGAAAAGTTGTTGTACCATAGGCACGAGAAAAGTTGTTGTACCATAGGCACGAGAAAAGCTGTCATACCAGGGGCACGGAGGAAAGTTGTTGTACCATAGGCACGAGAAAAGTTGTCGTACCATAGGCACGAGGAGAGTTTGTGTGGCAAAGTGCTACTGAGCGGTGTACCAGGGGCACGGCGAAAAGTTGTTGTACCATAGGCACGAGAAAAGTTGTTGTACCATAGGCACGAGAAAAGTTGTCGTACCATAGGTACGAGGAGTGTGTGTGTGGCAAAGTGCTACTGAGCGGTGTACCAGGGGCACGGCGAAAAGTTGTTGTACCATAGGCACGAGAAAAGTTGTTGTACCATAGGCACGAGAAAAGCTGTCGTACCAGGGGCACGGAGGAAAGTTGTTGTACCATAGGCACGAGAAAAGTTGTCGTACCATAGGCACGAGGAGAGTTTGTGTGGCAAAGTGCTACTGAGCGGTGTACCAGGGGCACGGCGAAAAGTTGTTGTACCATAGGCACGAGAAAAGTTGTCGTACCATAGGCACGAGAAAAGTTGTCGTACCAGGGGCACGGAGGAAAGTTGTTGTACCATAGGCACGAGAAAAGTTGTCGTACCATAGGCACGAGGAGAGTTTGTGTGGCAAAGTGCTACTGAGCGGTGTACCAGGGGCACGGCGAAAAGTTGTTGTACCATAGGCACGAGAAAAGTTGTCGTACCATAGGCACGAGAAAAGTTGTCGTACCATAGGTACGAGGAGTGTGTGTGTGGCAAAGTGCTACTGAGCGGTGTACCAGGGGCACGGCGAAAAGTTGTTGTACCATAGGCACGAGAAAAGTTGTTGTACCATAGGCACGAGAAAAGCTGTCGTACCAGGGGCACGGAGGAAAGTTGTTGTACCATAGGCACGAGAAAAGATGTCGTACCATAGGCACTAAGAGAGTTTGTGTGGCAAAGTGCTACTGAGCGGTGTACCAGGGGCACGGCGAAAAGTTGTTGTACCATAGGCACGAGAAAAGTTGTTGTACCATAGGCACGAGAAAAGCTGTCGTACCAGGGGCACGGAGGAAAGTTGTTGTACCATAGGCACGAGAAAAGATGTCGTACCATAGGCACTAGGAGAGTTTGTGTGGCAAAGTGCTACTGAGCGGTGTACCAGGGGCACGGCGAAAAGTTGTTGTACCATAGGCACGAGAAAAGTTGTCGTACCATAGGCACGAGGAGAGCTTGTGTGGCAAAGTGCTACTGAGCGGTGTACCAGGGGCACGGCAAAAAGTTGTTGTACCATAGGCACGAGAAAAATTGTTGTACCATAGGCACGAGAAAAGTTGTCGTACCATAGGCACGAGAAAAGTTGTCGTACCATAGGCACAAGCAGTGCGTGCGTGTGTGTGGCAAAGTGTTTCTGCGCAGTGTACCAGGGGCATGTTTGAATTTACATTCTGGAGTACCAGGGGCACGAGGATTTTGCCAGTGGTGTTTTGCTTTGTCAGTGGGAGGGGGCTTAAGTGTGGGTCCACGGGGCATGCTGGAGGTCAAGGTCCATGCTGGATATGCGCTGGAGGGTAACTGCAGGAGAAGGAAAGCTAGTGGGGGATTAGAGCAGGGGAGGATGTGCGTCCCCGGGGCCTGCTGGAGGTCAAGGTCCATGCTGGATATGCGCTGGAGCGTAACTACAAGAAAGGTAAGCTAGTGGGGGACTAGAGCAGGGGAGGATGTGCGTCTCCGGGGCATGCTGGAGGTCAAGGGCCATGCTGGATATGTGGTGGAGGGTAACTGCAGGAGAAGGAAAGCTCATGGGGGATTAGAGCGGAGGAGTATGTGGGTCCTCGGGGCCTGCTGGAGGGCAAGGGCCATGCTGGATTTGTGGTGGAGGGTAACTGCGGGAGAAGGAAAGCTAGTGGGGGAGTAGAGCAGAGGAGTATGTGGGTCCCCAGGGCATGCTGGAGGTCAAGGGCCATGCTGGATATGCGGTGGAGGGTAACTGCAGGAGAAGGAAAGCTCATGGGGGATTAGAGCGGAGGAGTATGTGGGTCCTCGGGGCCTGCTGGAGGGCAAGGGCCATGCTGGATTTGTGGTGGAGGGTAACTGCGGGAGAAGGAAAGCTAGTGGGGGAGTAGAGCAGAGGAGTATGTTGGTCCCCGGGGCCTGCTGGAGGTCAAGGG
>NC_141361.1:42180722-42183222 GCF_057382095.1 Aulonocara sp. 'chitande type north' Nkhata Bay | reverse complement strand
GTAAGGGAGGCAAGAGCAAGGTGTGATGTAGGTCCCCGGGGCCTGCTGGAGGTCCAGGTCCATGCCCGATGTGAGTAGCAGCAGGGCCAGCGCGCCCAGGAGCACATCTTTTTCGACCGTAAAGGAGACAGGAGGCCGACTCTCTGCCTCGGCTAAATGGAGAGGGAATTTCAGAAGGGCCAGGGCACAAGCATGGACCTTTTTCAGCTGTAAGGGAGGGAAGAGCAATGTGCGATGTAGGTCCCCGGGGCCTGCTGGAGGTCCAGGTCCATGCCCGATGTGAGTAGCAGCAGGGCCAGCGCGCCCAGGAGCACATCTTTTTCGACCGTAAAGGGAGACAGGAGGCCGACTCACTGCCTCGGCTAAATGGAGAGGGAATTTCAGCAGGGCCAGGGCACAGGCATGGACCTTTTTCAGCTGTAAGGGAGGCAAGAGCAAGGTGCGATGTAGGTCCCCGGGGCCTGTTGTCGTACCATAGGCACGAGTGGTGTGTGTGTGTGTGTGTGGCAAAGAGTTTCTGCGCAGTGTACCAGGGGCACGGGGAAAGGTTGTTGTACCATAGGCACGAGAAAAGTTGTCGTACCATAGGCACGAGAAAAGTTGTCGTACCATAGGCACGAGTGGTGTGTGTGTGTGTGGCAAAGTGCTACTGAGCGGTGTACCAGGGGCACGGCGAAAAGTTGTTGTACCATAGGCACGAGAAAAGTTGTTGTACCATAGGCACGAGAAAAGCTGTCATACCAGGGGCACGGAGGAAAGTTGTTGTACCATAGGCACGAGAAAAGTTGTCGTACCATAGGCACGAGGAGAGTTTGTGTGGCAAAGTGCTACTGAGCGGTGTACCAGGGGCACGGCGAAAAGTTGTTGTACCATAGGCACGAGAAAAGTTGTTGTACCATAGGCACGAGAAAAGTTGTCGTACCATAGGTACGAGGAGTGTGTGTGTGGCAAAGTGCTACTGAGCGGTGTACCAGGGGCACGGCGAAAAGTTGTTGTACCATAGGCACGAGAAAAGTTGTTGTACCATAGGCACGAGAAAAGCTGTCGTACCAGGGGCACGGAGGAAAGTTGTTGTACCATAGGCACGAGAAAAGTTGTCGTACCATAGGCACGAGGAGAGTTTGTGTGGCAAAGTGCTACTGAGCGGTGTACCAGGGGCACGGCGAAAAGTTGTTGTACCATAGGCACGAGAAAAGTTGTCGTACCATAGGCACGAGAAAAGTTGTCGTACCAGGGGCACGGAGGAAAGTTGTTGTACCATAGGCACGAGAAAAGTTGTCGTACCATAGGCACGAGGAGAGTTTGTGTGGCAAAGTGCTACTGAGCGGTGTACCAGGGGCACGGCGAAAAGTTGTTGTACCATAGGCACGAGAAAAGTTGTCGTACCATAGGCACGAGAAAAGTTGTCGTACCATAGGTACGAGGAGTGTGTGTGTGGCAAAGTGCTACTGAGCGGTGTACCAGGGGCACGGCGAAAAGTTGTTGTACCATAGGCACGAGAAAAGTTGTTGTACCATAGGCACGAGAAAAGCTGTCGTACCAGGGGCACGGAGGAAAGTTGTTGTACCATAGGCACGAGAAAAGATGTCGTACCATAGGCACTAAGAGAGTTTGTGTGGCAAAGTGCTACTGAGCGGTGTACCAGGGGCACGGCGAAAAGTTGTTGTACCATAGGCACGAGAAAAGTTGTTGTACCATAGGCACGAGAAAAGCTGTCGTACCAGGGGCACGGAGGAAAGTTGTTGTACCATAGGCACGAGAAAAGATGTCGTACCATAGGCACTAGGAGAGTTTGTGTGGCAAAGTGCTACTGAGCGGTGTACCAGGGGCACGGCGAAAAGTTGTTGTACCATAGGCACGAGAAAAGTTGTCGTACCATAGGCACGAGGAGAGCTTGTGTGGCAAAGTGCTACTGAGCGGTGTACCAGGGGCACGGCAAAAAGTTGTTGTACCATAGGCACGAGAAAAATTGTTGTACCATAGGCACGAGAAAAGTTGTCGTACCATAGGCACGAGAAAAGTTGTCGTACCATAGGCACAAGCAGTGCGTGCGTGTGTGTGGCAAAGTGTTTCTGCGCAGTGTACCAGGGGCATGTTTGAATTTACATTCTGGAGTACCAGGGGCACGAGGATTTTGCCAGTGGTGTTTTGCTTTGTCAGTGGGAGGGGGCTTAAGTGTGGGTCCACGGGGCATGCTGGAGGTCAAGGTCCATGCTGGATATGCGCTGGAGGGTAACTGCAGGAGAAGGAAAGCTAGTGGGGGATTAGAGCAGGGGAGGATGTGCGTCCCCGGGGCCTGCTGGAGGTCAAGGTCCATGCTGGATATGCGCTGGAGCGTAACTACAAGAAAGGTAAGCTAGTGGGGGACTAGAGCAGGGGAGGATGTGCGTCTCCGGGGCATGCTGGAGGTCAAGGGCCATGCTGGATATGTGGTGGAGGGTAACTGCAGGAGAAGGAAAGCTCATGGGGGATTAGAGCGGAGGAGTATGTGGGTCCTCGG
>NC_141361.1:42168222-42170722 GCF_057382095.1 Aulonocara sp. 'chitande type north' Nkhata Bay | reverse complement strand
GCCAGCGCGCCCAGGAGCACATCTTTTTCGACCGTAAAGGAGACAGGAGGCCGACTCTCTGCCTCGGCTAAATGGAGAGGGAATTTCAGAAGGGCCAGGGCACAAGCATGGACCTTTTTCAGCTGTAAGGGAGGCAAGAGCAAGGTGTGATGTAGGTCCCCGGGGCCTGCTGGAGGTCCAGGTCCATGCCCGATGTGAGTAGCAGCAGGGCCAGCGCGCCCAGGAGCACATCTTTTTCGACCGTAAAGGGAGACAGGAGGCCGACTCACTGCCTCGGCTAAATGGAGAGGGAATTTCAGCAGGGCCAGGGCACAGGCATGGACCTTTTTCAGCTGTAAGGGAGGCAAGAGCAAGGTGTGATGTAGGTCCCCGGGGCCTGCTGGAGGTCCAGGTCCATGCCCGATGTGAGTAGCAGCAGGGCCAGCGCGCCCAGGAGCACATCTTTTTCGACCGTAAAGGAGACAGGAGGCCGACTCTCTGCCTCGGCTAAATGGAGAGGGAATTTCAGAAGGGCCAGGGCACAAGCATGGACCTTTTTCAGCTGTAAGGGAGGGAAGAGCAATGTGCGATGTAGGTCCCCGGGGCCTGCTGGAGGTCCAGGTCCATGCCCGATGTGAGTAGCAGCAGGGCCAGCGCGCCCAGGAGCACATCTTTTTCGACCGTAAAGGGAGACAGGAGGCCGACTCACTGCCTCGGCTAAATGGAGAGGGAATTTCAGCAGGGCCAGGGCACAGGCATGGACCTTTTTCAGCTGTAAGGGAGGCAAGAGCAAGGTGCGATGTAGGTCCCCGGGGCCTGTTGTCGTACCATAGGCACGAGTGGTGTGTGTGTGTGTGTGTGGCAAAGAGTTTCTGCGCAGTGTACCAGGGGCACGGGGAAAGGTTGTTGTACCATAGGCACGAGAAAAGTTGTCGTACCATAGGCACGAGAAAAGTTGTCGTACCATAGGCACGAGTGGTGTGTGTGTGTGTGGCAAAGTGCTACTGAGCGGTGTACCAGGGGCACGGCGAAAAGTTGTTGTACCATAGGCACGAGAAAAGTTGTTGTACCATAGGCACGAGAAAAGCTGTCATACCAGGGGCACGGAGGAAAGTTGTTGTACCATAGGCACGAGAAAAGTTGTCGTACCATAGGCACGAGGAGAGTTTGTGTGGCAAAGTGCTACTGAGCGGTGTACCAGGGGCACGGCGAAAAGTTGTTGTACCATAGGCACGAGAAAAGTTGTTGTACCATAGGCACGAGAAAAGTTGTCGTACCATAGGTACGAGGAGTGTGTGTGTGGCAAAGTGCTACTGAGCGGTGTACCAGGGGCACGGCGAAAAGTTGTTGTACCATAGGCACGAGAAAAGTTGTTGTACCATAGGCACGAGAAAAGCTGTCGTACCAGGGGCACGGAGGAAAGTTGTTGTACCATAGGCACGAGAAAAGTTGTCGTACCATAGGCACGAGGAGAGTTTGTGTGGCAAAGTGCTACTGAGCGGTGTACCAGGGGCACGGCGAAAAGTTGTTGTACCATAGGCACGAGAAAAGTTGTCGTACCAGGGGCACGGAGGAAAGTTGTTGTACCATAGGCACGAGAAAAGTTGTCGTACCATAGGCACGAGGAGAGTTTGTGTGGCAAAGTGCTACTGAGCGGTGTACCAGGGGCACGGCGAAAAGTTGTTGTACCATAGGCACGAGAAAAGTTGTCGTACCATAGGCACGAGAAAAGTTGTCGTACCATAGGTACGAGGAGTGTGTGTGTGGCAAAGTGCTACTGAGCGGTGTACCAGGGGCACGGCGAAAAGTTGTTGTACCATAGGCACGAGAAAAGTTGTTGTACCATAGGCACGAGAAAAGCTGTCGTACCAGGGGCACGGAGGAAAGTTGTTGTACCATAGGCACGAGAAAAGATGTCGTACCATAGGCACTAAGAGAGTTTGTGTGGCAAAGTGCTACTGAGCGGTGTACCAGGGGCACGGCGAAAAGTTGTTGTACCATAGGCACGAGAAAAGTTGTTGTACCATAGGCACGAGAAAAGCTGTCGTACCAGGGGCACGGAGGAAAGTTGTTGTACCATAGGCACGAGAAAAGATGTCGTACCATAGGCACTAGGAGAGTTTGTGTGGCAAAGTGCTACTGAGCGGTGTACCAGGGGCACGGCGAAAAGTTGTTGTACCATAGGCACGAGAAAAGTTGTCGTACCATAGGCACGAGGAGAGCTTGTGTGGCAAAGTGCTACTGAGCGGTGTACCAGGGGCACGGCAAAAAGTTGTTGTACCATAGGCACGAGAAAAATTGTTGTACCATAGGCACGAGAAAAGTTGTCGTACCATAGGCACGAGAAAAGTTGTCGTACCATAGGCACAAGCAGTGCGTGCGTGTGTGTGGCAAAGTGTTTCTGCGCAGTGTACCAGGGGCATGTTTGAATTTACATTCTGGAGTACCAGGGGCACGAGGATTTTGCCAGTGGTGTTTTGCTTTGTCAGTGGGAGGGGGCTTAAGTGTGGGTCCACGGGGC
>NC_141361.1:42155722-42158222 GCF_057382095.1 Aulonocara sp. 'chitande type north' Nkhata Bay | reverse complement strand
CGGGAGAAGGAAAGCTAGTGGGGGAGTAGAGCAGAGGAGTATGTTGGTCCCCGGGGCCTGCTGGAGGTCCAGGTCCATGCCCGATGTGAGTAGCAGCAGAGCCAGCGCGCCCAGGAGCACATCTTTTTCGACCGTGAAGGAGACAGGAGGCCGACTCACTGCCTCGGCTAAATGGAGAGGGAATTTCAGAAGGGCCAGGGCAAAAGCATGGACCTTTTCAGCTGTAAGGGAGGCAAGAGCAAGGTGTGATGTAGGTCCCCGGGGCCTGCTGGAGGTCCAGGTCCATGCCCGATGTGAGTAGCAGCAGGGCCAGCGCGCCCAGGAGCACATCTTTTTCGACCGTAAAGGAGACAGGAGGCCGACTCTCTGCCTCGGCTAAATGGAGAGGGAATTTCAGAAGGGCCAGGGCACAAGCATGGACCTTTTTCAGCTGTAAGGGAGGCAAGAGCAAGGTGTGATGTAGGTCCCCGGGGCCTGCTGGAGGTCCAGGTCCATGCCCGATGTGAGTAGCAGCAGGGCCAGCGCGCCCAGGAGCACATCTTTTTCGACCGTAAAGGGAGACAGGAGGCCGACTCACTGCCTCGGCTAAATGGAGAGGGAATTTCAGCAGGGCCAGGGCACAGGCATGGACCTTTTTCAGCTGTAAGGGAGGCAAGAGCAAGGTGTGATGTAGGTCCCCGGGGCCTGCTGGAGGTCCAGGTCCATGCCCGATGTGAGTAGCAGCAGGGCCAGCGCGCCCAGGAGCACATCTTTTTCGACCGTAAAGGAGACAGGAGGCCGACTCTCTGCCTCGGCTAAATGGAGAGGGAATTTCAGAAGGGCCAGGGCACAAGCATGGACCTTTTTCAGCTGTAAGGGAGGGAAGAGCAATGTGCGATGTAGGTCCCCGGGGCCTGCTGGAGGTCCAGGTCCATGCCCGATGTGAGTAGCAGCAGGGCCAGCGCGCCCAGGAGCACATCTTTTTCGACCGTAAAGGGAGACAGGAGGCCGACTCACTGCCTCGGCTAAATGGAGAGGGAATTTCAGCAGGGCCAGGGCACAGGCATGGACCTTTTTCAGCTGTAAGGGAGGCAAGAGCAAGGTGCGATGTAGGTCCCCGGGGCCTGTTGTCGTACCATAGGCACGAGTGGTGTGTGTGTGTGTGTGTGTGGCAAAGAGTTTCTGCGCAGTGTACCAGGGGCACGGGGAAAGGTTGTTGTACCATAGGCACGAGAAAAGTTGTCGTACCATAGGCACGAGAAAAGTTGTCGTACCATAGGCACGAGTGGTGTGTGTGTGTGTGGCAAAGTGCTACTGAGCGGTGTACCAGGGGCACGGCGAAAAGTTGTTGTACCATAGGCACGAGAAAAGTTGTTGTACCATAGGCACGAGAAAAGCTGTCATACCAGGGGCACGGAGGAAAGTTGTTGTACCATAGGCACGAGAAAAGTTGTCGTACCATAGGCACGAGGAGAGTTTGTGTGGCAAAGTGCTACTGAGCGGTGTACCAGGGGCACGGCGAAAAGTTGTTGTACCATAGGCACGAGAAAAGTTGTTGTACCATAGGCACGAGAAAAGTTGTCGTACCATAGGTACGAGGAGTGTGTGTGTGGCAAAGTGCTACTGAGCGGTGTACCAGGGGCACGGCGAAAAGTTGTTGTACCATAGGCACGAGAAAAGTTGTTGTACCATAGGCACGAGAAAAGCTGTCGTACCAGGGGCACGGAGGAAAGTTGTTGTACCATAGGCACGAGAAAAGTTGTCGTACCATAGGCACGAGGAGAGTTTGTGTGGCAAAGTGCTACTGAGCGGTGTACCAGGGGCACGGCGAAAAGTTGTTGTACCATAGGCACGAGAAAAGTTGTCGTACCATAGGCACGAGAAAAGTTGTCGTACCAGGGGCACGGAGGAAAGTTGTTGTACCATAGGCACGAGAAAAGTTGTCGTACCATAGGCACGAGGAGAGTTTGTGTGGCAAAGTGCTACTGAGCGGTGTACCAGGGGCACGGCGAAAAGTTGTTGTACCATAGGCACGAGAAAAGTTGTCGTACCATAGGCACGAGAAAAGTTGTCGTACCATAGGTACGAGGAGTGTGTGTGTGGCAAAGTGCTACTGAGCGGTGTACCAGGGGCACGGCGAAAAGTTGTTGTACCATAGGCACGAGAAAAGTTGTTGTACCATAGGCACGAGAAAAGCTGTCGTACCAGGGGCACGGAGGAAAGTTGTTGTACCATAGGCACGAGAAAAGATGTCGTACCATAGGCACTAAGAGAGTTTGTGTGGCAAAGTGCTACTGAGCGGTGTACCAGGGGCACGGCGAAAAGTTGTTGTACCATAGGCACGAGAAAAGTTGTTGTACCATAGGCACGAGAAAAGCTGTCGTACCAGGGGCACGGAGGAAAGTTGTTGTACCATAGGCACGAGAAAAGATGTCGTACCATAGGCACTAGGAGAGTTTGTGTGGCAAAGTGCTACTGAGCGGTGTACCAGGGGCACGGCGAAAAGTTGTTGTACCATAGG
>NC_141361.1:41409355-41621855 GCF_057382095.1 Aulonocara sp. 'chitande type north' Nkhata Bay | reverse complement strand
AATGCTGTTGTGACAGTGATGTACAGTCTTGTTGGTATATGTATGATTTCTATACATTTTACGTCAGATAAAAACTTTGGTTGTAAGATTTAGATAATTATTTAATAAAAACTAGGTATTTTAAATGAGAATAAGAAAGAAAAGTATTTCTTTGTGCCCACCTTTCCCTGTTAATGCCCTACCTGGCCCCCTGGCAAAACTTTGCTAGACCCGCCCCTGCACAGTTACCAGCTGTCAGCTACATAAAAAAGGATCCTGGTGTTATTTGTCTCTCAGAAACAGTTGATAACTTCAACTCATTCATGTCACCTAAAAGGTAAACCTGTTTCTCCATCACCTGTTCAGCTCTGATGATTCAGTAAGGACATCTCCTGGTTTCATCTTCACGTTTCCCTCTCACCACATATCTAAACAGACATCATGACCAGCAGCTTTACAGCTGTGGCTCCAGCAAACATCAGCTGATACTAGAAATTAATATTAAATACATTCTAACAACAGCTGATCAAGCTTAAAAGTGCTGCTGTTGTTTAGCGCAATATCTGCTGGTTTCCTCTTTCTGGCGCAAAGTGGGCGATAAACAAACGAGAGAGAAAAGCCGATCAGCTGATCATTGATCAGTTTCATGATTGAAGTAGCAACAGGAGAGGGAGGGGGAGAGAATGAGAGAAGAGGCAGCTGTGCAGCATAAAGACAGAATAAATCCAGCTTTGTGTCTTTTTTCCATTCTAGCTAAAGTTCGGGACAAACCGCGTCTCCTCTCAGCTCAATACGAAACGTGTAATATTTTCTCTGAATGAGGGACCATTCCATTTTTTTAAGGAGCCGTTGGCAACTCTACTAACCTTATGAATAAAATAAAGTTCACTATCAGTAACATCATAGCACCCACCCAGCTGTATAAAAACTCCAAGCTGGCTAGAACGCAGTATGAGTTATTGCAACTGACAGTAAAAAGTCAGCAACATGAAAATAAACTCCACCTAAACTTGGTTTATATCTGACCCAGATAGACTGCAGGTCATAACTTCTTACCTGAAGTTCAGTTCACCTGACACTCGGACTGGCGGCTGCTTCGGGGCTCTCCTCCTGCCTCCCCTTCCCTCATCCACCTGTTGCCTCTGTGGAAGCCCCGCCATAGCCACCACCAAGCAACGGAGTTATTGCTACACATCGACCTGCATCTGGCCAATCCACCACCTCTCATTGTTCATGCCATTACAAAAAAAATAAAAAATAAGTCACTGGGGATATGCCCGATGGCCAGTCCAGCTATGTTAACCTGCAACCAAATTTGCAGCTCCATACAGCAATGTTACGACTTAGATTATATCTTATAACTCATAACTCTTATGTTAGCTGCCCTCAGTAGCATACTGTCTGAAATATTCCACAGCTGCAATAATTCTTTAAGTGTTATTTTTTTCCTTGGTATTCTAATTTCACCGAAGTTTACTAAACTCAACAAACTTGATATTACTTACCGGGACATTTATTCTGTCCTCATTTTCTTTCACCGAAAAATTGTTTCCTGCAGTGCCGTCTTTCGCGCTTGGCTCTCCTACCTTTGCTAACGTGATGCGCATAGCGCAGAAGCGATGCTGCATTCACTTACACTCGGATATCTGAGCGTCACCGTGAAAACATAATCGGACATTTGATATTTGATTGAATTTTATTGTTTTGCCTTTGGGGTGGCACCTGGGGTGGCCAGTCTGGTTTGGGGGGTGGCCTGTGCCCCCCCAGGCCACCCCGCTGGACACGCCATTGGAGGCGAGAGCAGAGAACGAGAGTGCAGCAGTTTGGTGAAAGGAACAGGTGAAGAAGAGGTGAGCATCCAAGAGACGAGCAAGAGGACGGTTTCAAAGCAGACATTATGGCACAATAAAAGCTGTAAGAGCAGAGATTCATTCATATCTTTACTATTTTTCTTTAGCTTCTACTCCCGCTGCTTACAATAAATCCGAGATAAAGAACAAACAAGAACAACTCACATGGCATTGATTGTTTAGTTCAGTGTCACTCTGTGATTGTTTGACATTTCATATAAATGTGACTCTAAAATATAGCCAATAATATTAAAAAGCTGCTGTTACTGAGTCAAACTTGAAGGATTATGATAAACTTCAGTTCTTACTGAATCTGTAACATTGCTTTTTTTTAAATTGTTAAATGACTTTTGTGTCACTGTGCACAGTGAAAAGCTCACCTGATGTAGTGGTGAGGCCATGTTCACCACTAGAGGGAGACAACCTGGCACAGGTTTTTCTATGCACTAAATTTCACCCTGAAAAGCCTTGGTGGGAATTGTTGTTTCATAGAAAGTAAAGGAAAACATGTCTTGAGGTCTTTTTCCAGTGTTTTCAAAATTGTGTTTTTCACATACACATCAAAACTTCACACAGACAAACACACACACAAAACAACAAAATATGTCAAATTACATATTTTGTTGACTATTTTGTTGACTATGCACCCCTACCCATTTATTATGGGTAGGGGTGCATAGTCAGTAAAAGTCACCAAGGCTCTGCAGAGCTCCAAACCTGCTCTGCCACAGACAGAAGCATCAAAAATGTGCGCTGGGAGCTTCATGGCATGGATTTCTACAGCCAAGCAAATCTATATGTGTGTGGCCAAGAACCTTAGTCCATGTAGGGCATCTTGGCACAGTTTACTTGGTTCAGCTAGTGGGAGGGCAGAGAGGGCAGCCTTTACATTGTTTTATTGTAGAGTGACAGGAACTGCCTATGAGCTTCTAATCAAGCAGAAGTGTTGACAGAAAATCTATCAAAGGAAATAATTGATGAAAATCAAAGAAGAGAAATATTTATGTGATGTTCCATTTTCCTGAGAGCTGATTGGCTGTGATGACTCCTTCAAGTACTACATGCTACTTTGTCCTGCTAGTTAAGCCTGCTGTCTGTTCTCAGGCCTCCTCCTGTTTCACTGCCATATATCCACCACTAGAGGGCTCCACTGACCTGCCTGCTGACATCACAGCACACCCCTGTGGCACCTGCTGTGAGGGGTGTGGCACCTGCTGTGGTGGAGCCGTTGCAAGGCCTGGGTCGTGTAGCAGCAAACAACTCCTCCAGAGAGGCTTTCCTGGTGGGGGAGAAGTTCATGGCCCACTTCTCGGCGGAGGGAGCCGTGTCTTGGCAACCAAAGGAGTAGCCTGTTTGAAGTCTGAGTGACTTCCCCACAACGGCTCTTTTAAGAGCCACCCACAAACCTCTAAAGAGTGTTCCTGTCTTTTTTAATTTTTCTTAATAAATGGAGCTCTACTCCAAAATAAACTAACCTCTTTTTACTCTTAAATAACTTGTCTTCACTATGTTCCTACAGGGAGTGCAGAATTATTAGGCAAATGAGTATTTTGTCCACATCATCCTCTTCATGCATGTTGTCTTACTCCAAGCTGTATAAGCTCTAAAGCCTACTACCAATTAAGCATATTAGGTGATGTGCATCTCTGTAATGAGAAGGGGTGTGGTGTAATGACATCAACACCCTATATCAAACACACACATCCACACATGTGAAATAACACTAAGTGCAATAATCTTTTCTGGCATCGTTGTATTTTTACTCAGTTGTATATAGCATTCGTATTCTATTTTTATCTTATTGTATATTTTTATTCTATTTTATTCTACTGTATATAGTATATTATTTTATTCTATTCTGTACAGCTGTGTACTGTATTTATTCTTATTGTATTCTAATTTTTGCGTCATAACTTTTGCACTGTCCACTTCCTGCTGTGACAAAACAAATTTCCCACGTGTGGGACTAATAAAGGTTATCTTATCTTATCTTATCTTATCAGGTGTGCATAATTATTAGGCAACGTCCTTTCCTTTGGCAAAATGGGTCAAAAGAAGGACTTGACAGGCTCAGAAAAGTCAAAAATAGTGAGATATCTTGCAGAGGGATGCAGCAGTCTCAAAATTGCAAAGCTTCTGAAGCGTGATCATCGAACAATCAAGCGTTTCATTCAAAATAGTCAACAGGGTCGCAAGAAGCGTGTGGAAAAACCAAGGCGCCAAATAACTGCCCATGACCTGAGAAAAGTCAAGCGTGCAGCTGCCAAGATGCCACTTGCCACCAGTTTGGCCATATTTCAGAGCTGCAACATCACTGGAGTGCCCAAAAGCACAAGGTGTGCAATACTCAGAGACATGGCCAAGGTAAGAAAGGCTGAAAGACGACCACCACTGAACAAGACACACAAGCTGAAACGTCAAGACTGGGCCAAGAAATATCTCAAGACTGGTTTTTCTAAGGTTTTATGGACTGATGAAATGAGAGTGAGTCTTGATGGGCCAGATGGATGGGCCCGTGGCTGGATTGGTAAAGGGCAGAGAGCTCCAGTCCCACTCAGACGCCAGCAAGGTGGAGGTGGAGTACTGGTTTGGGCTGGTATCATCAAAGATGAGCTTGTGGGGCCTTTTCGGGTTGAGGATGGAGTCAAGCTCAACTCCCAGTCCTACTGCCAGTTTCTGGAAGACACCTTCTTCAAGCAGTGGTACAGGAAGAAGTCTGCATCCTTCAAGAAAAACATGATTTTCATGCAGGACAATGCTCCATCACACGCGTCCAAGTACTCCATAGCGTGGCTGGCAAGAAAGGGTATAAAAGAAGAAAAACTAATGACATGGCCTCCTTGTTCACCTGATCTGAACCCCATTGAGAACCTGTGCAGACTTTCACACGTATTTTTTGGATAAGTCCACACACAAATCTTTTTTACACACACAAATCCTGATTTACAAGTACAAAACTGATTTACAAGTACAAAATATTTATGACCACAATTGAGCCCATAGTAGTAAAGCACTGGAAGGATGAGGTGGAAACAGGAAGTGTGTAGATTCAGTGGACTTTGCATCCTCCATCTGCCTCCATGCTCTCTTTACTGGTCTTCTAAAAACTTCTCCTGTAGCTGTTTAAATGTTTAGGATAGCATTTAGAATTCAACGTTTGTCATTACACATGTCTAAATACAGGGTAACAAAATACAGTTTGCATCTAATCAGTAAGTGCAATAAGAGCAGATTATGTATAAGTTCAGTAGAGAGCAGATATACAGATGGTGTAGCATACAGATGTTCTGTATTGCTGTACAGATGGGCAGATATACAGGTGTACTGTGAACAAATATACAGATGTGCTACATATATGCAGATGTATCGGTGTGAGGTAAACAGATCCACAGAGTGCTATGAATATATCTACAGCAGTGGAAGCGTAGCTCTCTGAACAGACTAACAGTGAACAGTGTAGGCACTATAACAGAGACTCTGTCAGTGTCCTAAAACTATAGCAGTAACCAATGTGAGCATGTGGTGAATGTTGAGAATGACATGATCACGGTCACTGGGAGGAGGAGTGTAGAAGGGATCAGTGAGTGTGGATGGAAAGGCTCAGCGGGGGCTGAGTTCAGTATGGTGACAGCTGTGGGGGAGGAGCTCTTCCTAAACCTGCTGGCTTTAGTCTGAAGGCTCCTGTAGCACCTTCTAGGGGGGAGGAGCTGGAGGAGTTTATTGGCAGGATGAGAGGAGTCCCTGAGAATGATGCGTGCTCGGCATAGACATCTCTTCTTGTGGACATCCTCAATGGCAGGAAGTGAAGTCCCTGTGGTGAAAACTGCCCAACCCGCTGCAGTGCCTTGTGGCCAGCAACAGTTCCCATACCAGAGTGTGACACAGTTGGTCAGGATGCTCTCTATCACATAGTGGTAGAAGTTAACCAGTATGTCAGTAGACAGGTGGTTCTTCTTCAGTGTCCTCAAGGAAAAAAAGGCGCTGATGGGCCTTCTTGACCAGGCTGGAGGTGTCAGTTGACCAGGACAGATTCTCAGAGATGTGGGTCCCCAAGAACTTGAAGCTTGAAGCTTGAAGTTCAACAGCTGTGCCATTTATGTAGATGGGGACATGGGGGTCTCTGTTCTCCCTCCTGAAGTCCACAATGAGCTCTTTGGTTTTGCTGGTATTCAGGAGCAGGTTATTGTCAGCACCACACAGCTAGGTGCTTTACTAGCTGAGTCCAAAATCCACAAGTTTGGTGATCAGCTTGGAGGGAATGACTGTACTGAATGCTGAGCTGAAGTCAACAAACAGCATTCTTACAGAAGTATTGCATAAATATCTGAGTACACGTTGCAAGAAACTGCATTCCCAGATCACATCCAGTGTGTGCTGGAAAATTTGCAACGATTCTACAAAAATGTTCCACGTGGTGGTTTTTTTTCTTCCTACTGGTGATGATCCAGTGGAGCTCCAGTCACTCCAGGCTCCCTTGTGGTGCCACAAAACAAACTCGTGCGTCCATGACTGATCCTGCTGCTTCACTTCTGTATGACTTGATCTTTTCATCACGGTTCACTTTGGACAAGCAGGAAACAGAGGTGACGCTGACTTGTGGCTTTGCAGGATGATTCCCTTTAACAACAAGAGCATGCACACAGTTTGTTTTAGGCCACCATGAATAGCTCACATTGTAAATGACAAAGAGCCAGTATATTATACTGCAGCTTCCACTCACTGTGACAGGATGGCTCGTAGGAGGTGATTACACTCTGCTTCATTGGGTTCCAGTTCAGATTAAGGGACAACACATGAAAAGACAGAAACTGGAAACAAATGTTAGAAAAATATTTACTGTTAGAAAACATTCAATGAAAACAAAATAGATTTTTCTGTTTGGCTTCAAATCGGAGTCTCCAAAAGCCAGTCAGACAGTAGAGTTGGTATAAACATAGAGAGGAGATGAAGCTTTTTTCTAGACAGAGGAAGGCAAATATTTAGATTCACTTAAAAGGATAATTCTGTATTTTTAGCACTTTCCACTTTCACTTTCTTGTCATTGAACCATAATTAGCTTTAATTTCACTTCAAATACACGAACACAGAAAAGTAAGAGTGTGATTCTGCCAAAGGTAAAACCTAAAATGTAGCATTTTGAAAGAGTTCAGAGAGTTCAGATATTTGCTGGTCACTGCATTTTTGTGCGTGCAGAATTGCTAGTTTGTTGCAGAGCATGGTTCGAGGTTTTGGAGAAGCGAGGGGAGACAGCCACCGGAAGACACCTGGCGCGGAGGCGAATAAGATGCTCTTTTGAACTTTTTTTAAAATCGTTAATGAAACTTTTTTGGTTGTGAAACCTACGTATCTATTGTATCTGTTTGACGTTGAAGGGGCGTCATTAAATTTAAGCCCTAATGGTATAAAACATCTGCTTGTGCATTGTTAGTTAGAGATCGATGCTGTCTGCGTACAGCGGTCGTCTCTCCACGCGTGTTTGACTTCACCCGGCCGGATCAGTGTTGTTATTTTTTTGGATTACCTCCTGTATCCCTTCTTGATATTTGAACCCTAACACTGCTGTATATGTGCTGGATTATTTGGACTACATTGCATTGTATAGTTAAACTATGATTGTATCTGTGGGGCTTAAAAACAATGACATTTGTTCACACACTCACAGTGGATTCATTTTCACTTCTTTAGGGCTGGTCTGGAGACATTAACTGGCTCTAGGTGACAGAAAGCACTGCAAGGGCAGAAAAAACAGTATTAATCCCTTTTTGGTGCACATTATGACAGCTGGGATTCATGTATTGTGCATATTATGTGTTGAGGTTTTCTCTTTGTGACTGAGGTCCTTACTGGCGGTGGGATTTGTATTGAGCGTGCAGTGCAGAGTGATCAGACACATATGTGCTGTTCCACAAACAGGATGTTTTTATTGTAGTCACTGCAGCAAGTGAGATCATTGAGAAATAAACCAGGAGAGATGGAAGGAAAAGATCAAACCACAGATCTTAAGTCCATGATACAATCTGAATGAAGAGAAAAGGCTCACTGTGTGGAAGGCTGAGATACTCGTCACTTCTGCAGACGAGCAGCAGAGATAGTTCAACAGGCCACAGAGTATTTTCCCAAAAGTCTCGGGGATCATTGAGATGTTTTCTGGCAAAACTGAGAGCAGCCTTTGTTCATTTTGCTCAGCAGGGGTTTCATCTTAGAGTGGGGGAACCCTAAAATCAGCTGTAGTAGCTCTTTACACAACTGAAATCAACAAGATGCAAGCAGGTATTTCAGGAGCTGTCCTGGCTGATTTCCACCCTCTACACTGACAGGACGCTGTTTACACCGTCTTTTTTCTACATTTAAGCATCACCAGCTGAAATTCATATTCATCTCTGTTACACTTGATGTAACAGACCACGAGCACCACAGCCATTGTGCATCAGTCACACGCAGTTCTTTACTGTAAACTAACCTGATTATCCTGCACTAACCTGCAGAGGATTTTCATGTGCTCTTTAAATAACACAGTTAGTTTGCTTTGCAGCGTGTTTCACAATATGAGAACATGAGGAAATCCATGCAAGCTTTAAATTTGCATCAAGCAGTCCTGAGCAGTCCTTACCTTTAAATATAAGCTCTCCTCTTCCTGTCCTGTATTCTTTCTCCATCTCTGAGTGAAGTTATCTCAAACTCGTTTCTGTCTCTGTGAAATACAGCAGCTTTTAGCTGCAACACCCTGTGAAACAAACTGCACAAAAACAGTTTGTGTGTTTGCTGATGTTTGTTGAGCTGAGTTAAGGGTTCAAGATGGCGCCAAGTATGGCAGCCTCGTCGCGAGCTCCCCCAAGCAACGGCTTTCTTCTGTGTTTAATTTTCCTTTTCCTTTATTTTTTCACGAGCAGCACTTGTCTCCTTGTGTACGACTGACAAACCTTACTGGACATAAAAGACGGTCTTTCTTATAACTTTCCGGAGTTCAAGTTTTGCAACACGGACGCTCCGTTTGCAGACCCCCCATTCATCTCACCTGAGACGCCTTTGTTCTCTGGCCCTGGAGGCCGCAAACGCCGACGCAGAGGGAGAAGATCTGGCGTTCTGGTTCGACTGAGACGGCGCACTTACAGACCACCGTTACCCAGTTTATTACTGGCTAATGTGCAGTCTCTGGAGAACAAGCTGTGCGAGCTTCGGGCACGGATCTCATTCCAGCGAGAGATGCGGGACTGCTGCGTGATCTGCCTCACAGAAACCTGGCTATCGGACAAAGTACCGGACTCCGCAATACAACTGCCGGGGTTCTCTGTGCACCGCGCGGACAGGTCACAGGATCTTACTGGGAAAAGCAGAGGCGGTGGTGTGTGTTTCATGATCAACAACAGCTGGTGTGATTATGCGAACGTGCACCCGGTCAAATCCTTCTGCTCACCGGACCTGGAGTACCTGATGATTAAGTGCCGGCCATTCTGGCTACCGAGGGAATTTACAGCAGTGATTATTACGGCTGTTTACATACCCCCACAAGCCGACACTGACCGTGCACTCAGGGAACTGTACAGCGCGATCAGCAGTGAGGAAACCGCACACCCAGAGGCAGCGTTTATCACAGCCGGAGACTTTAATAAGGGAAACCTGAAGAAAGTCTCACCAAAACTCCATCAACACATCCATTTTAACACACGTGGAAACCGGCAACTCGACCACTGTTACACCTCTTTCCGGGATGCGTACAAAGCCCTCCCCCGCGCCCCATTCGGCCAATCAGATCACTGCTCCATCCTGCTCCTGCCCGCCTACAGGCAGAAGCTGAAACAGGAAGCTCCAACCCGGAGGGCGGTGCACTGTTGGACGGACCAATCGGAGTCTGCGCTGCGGGACTGTTTTGATCACGCGGACTGGGAAATGTTTCACGTGGCCGCCAGAGACATTGATGAATACACAGACTCAGTCTGTGGATTTATCAGGAAATGCGTGGAAGATGTCGTCCCATCCAGAACAGTTAAATCCTTCCCAAATCAAAAACCCTGGATTAACGGAGATGTTCGCGCGGCACTGGCGGCACGGAACACCGCCTTTGCCTCCGCGAACACATCGGACTACAAACACGCACATTACCAACTCCGGAAGACGATCAAAGCAGCCAAACGTGAGTACAGGGACAGGGTGAAGCAACAGCTAGCTGGGCCTCCACCTCAGCTAGCTGGGCCTCCACCTCAGCTGCCTGGGCCTACACTTCAGCTGCCTGGGCTTCCACCTCAGCTGCTCGGACCTCCACCTAGGCTGTCTGGGTCTCCACCTCGGCTGCCTGGGCCTCCACCTCGGCTGCCTGGGCCCCCATCTCAGCTGCCTGGGCCCCCACCTGCTGTACCCAAACTACAGTCTCCGGTAAAGGGTTTCTCATCATTAAATGCTCATAGTATTGTCAACAAAAGGACAAGAAATCCTGCTATTAAAATTTACAGAGGAACAAAGATCTGCAAGACATTTAAGCAGGCTAAAGTAATCTGGGACACTAAAAATAAACCAAAGGGGCTTCTATGTGGACACATTAACATTCGCAGTATGTTACCAAAGCATGAGCAGCTGGAGCATATTCTAAGCAATTCCAATATTTCTATTTTGGGTATCTCTGAATCTTGGCTCACAAGTTCTTCTCCTGAGTCTGCGGTTGTCTTTCCAGAGTACACAGTATTCAGAAGGGATAGAATTGGAACAAGAGGAGGAGGAATACTTGTGTATGTAAAAAAACACCTGGATTGCTCTTTACTTAGTTCACCAATAGATGTTGAAATAGAACATATTTCTGTTAAAATCACTCTTTCCCCAGAAATGTCATTTACGTTGATCTGTTTATATCGCCCTCCTTCAGCAAAGAATATTTTTTATGAACAACTACAGATATTACTTAAATATCATGCTATAAATAATAAGTCTAATGAAATAATTGTAATGGGAGATTTTAATGTCAACTGGGACTGTGAAAAGGACAGAAAAACACTCAAGGACATAATGGAGACTTTGAACTTTACTCAACACATTGAACAACCCACAAGAATAACAAGACACTCTAAAACTAAAATAGATCTGGTTTTCAGTAATAAGCCCGAGCGAATTATTAAATCTTATAATTTTATCACTGGTATTTCAGACCACAATTTTATATTATTTTCTAGAAAACTTATAAAATCACGGGTTAAGAATGACTTTCAAAGTTCATCTAATAGGAGATCCTTTTATGAATTCATACCAAGAAGTCAGCGACAAAATGTAGCAGAAGCATTAGCATCAGTTAACTGGGAGCCTTTATTGTGTAGTGATGATCCACAATTCTGCAGCAGTCACTTCACTGACATTGTCAAGGATGTTATATCAACATACTCCATTAGAGGTCGACAAAAAATAAAGACAACATCTAATTTGCCCTGGTTAAACAAAGAGTGCAAGAATTTAATGAAAACAAGAGATCAATTACTAAAGCAGTTTCTGAAAACAGGTCTAACTCTGGATAGACAGAGATTTACTTCAATGCGGAATAAAGTAACAAGAAGTTTGAGACAGGCCAAAGCAAAAAATTTTATAAATATAATTGAAAGAGCCAAAGGTAATGGTAAAATTATCTGGCAACACTTAAATAAATTACTTGGCCGTCATTCAAACAAAAGTAAAAACACAATTGAACTTTATGTAAATAACTCTATTGTTAGAGAGCCTCTATCTATTGCCAGTAACTTAAACACTTTCTTTATTTCATCTGTTAAGGAGATCAGTCAGAGCTTTGACTCAGTCATATGCTCTGATAATGTGAATGATGTTGGTCAAAATTTGTTCACCATCACTCATATTTCAGACACTGAAGTTGCTAAACTAATTACAGGTTTAAAACAATCAAAAGCACTTGATGTATATGGTATTAACACAAACTTCCTAAAGGAACATATGGATTTTCTTGTACGTCCAACAACTCGTGTTTTGAATATGTCTTTCAAACACTCCATTGTTCCAACAGATTGGAAAATTGCTGCAGTTACACCAATTTTCAAAGCAGGTGTGAAGACTGACATGGCTAATTATCGCCCCATAAGCATACTCCCGGTCGTATCTAAAATAGCTGAGAAGTGGGTGGTTAAACTCCTCACTGCTCACCTAGAAAACACCCAACCCTCATTACATCCATTGCAGTTTGGCTTTCGGGCACATCACTCCACAGATACTGCCCTGTGTATGTTAGTGGAGAACTTGAAGAGCTTGCTGGACAAGAGTCCCTGTGTTGGAGCTGTATTTTTAGATCTGAGGAAGGCTTTCGACTCTGTAAACCATCAGATATTGTTATCCAGATTGACTCGGTTTAATATCTCCAGTCAGGCTCTTCAGTGGTTTGCCTCATATCTCTCACACAGGAAACAGTGTGTGGTGTTGGATGGGGTTAAATCTCCATATTTAGACTGTGATACAGGGGTTCCTCAAGGATCTGTTCTTGGGCCCTTATTGTTCTCTCTTTTTATCAATAACTTACCTGAAGTCTGTCCAAATATATTTACTCAAATGTATGCAGATGATGCAGTTATATATACGCAAGCAAATAGTGTCCAGCGGGTGGCAAAAGATCTTACAGCTGCTTTAGCATTAATACATAGCTGGCTGGAGGACTCATGCCTAATGTTGAACACCTCAAAAACTGTCGGTATGTATTTTTCAAAACGCCCCTTAAACTTGAAGCAGTCAAACATATTCCTGGATGGAGTAGAGCTTGAATTAGCTCCAGAATTTAAATATCTTGGGGTCATTCTAGACCCAACATTATCCTTCAAGAGTCACATAAATAAAGTGTCCCAGGTACTTAAATTTAATAATCGAAATTTTAATCATATACGTAATAATTTAAATATGAAATTTGCAAAAACTTATTTTTACTCAATGATCATCTCTCATATGGACTACTGTTTGACGTCCTGGTCACTTGCTTGTCCAACAACACTTAAAACTATTGAAAACATTTATAAAAGAAGTTTAAAACTACTTGACAAAAAACCGACTTCCCACCACCACTGTCATGTGTTAAAAAAACATAAATTACTGAACTTCAATAACTTAGTGAAACTTAAAAGAGTGAGTTTAATATATAAAGTCTTACACTCCCTTGCTCCACCACCACTAAAGCAGTTCATTAGGCATAAAGAAAGCTCAGACAGGACCACTCGAGCTTCAATCCGAGGAGACTTGTTTATACCCCACAGACGGACAGCATTTGGGCAGAACGTCCTTTCTGTCCAGGGTGGCCATCTGTGGAACAGTCTTCCTCAACCCATTAGAGAATGCTCAACATTCAATTTGTTTAAGGCAAAGGTTAAAAACTGGTTATGGACAAATCAAGTGTGTGATCATGTATAAGTTGTATAGTTTTAATGTTTTATTTGGGAACAGAATGGTGTGTATGTGTAAGTTTGGTGATGGAGTTTTTATTATGAATGAATGATGAATTTTTATGAATTATTATGTCTATTTTTATGCTTAAGGACAACAGATGGAAATTAGCCCTTGGCTATAATCTGGTATGTTTACATTCATGTAATTTTTTTTTTACATTTATGTTCATTAACATGCACTGTCCTAAATAAATAAATAAATAAAAAAAATAAACAGTTTGACAACCCTCGGAGTATGTGGCAGGGACTAAACACGATCACAGACTTTAGAGGGAAAACCAGCACACCGCAGACCACGGCCTCTCTGTGTGAGGATCTAAACGTATTCTACGCTAGATTCGACACAGCGAACACCATGAGACCGGACAGTGTGCGCACCGCGGATGACGTCAGTGCGCACACTGTGTCTGAGGAGGATGTGCGGAAGTGCTTCAGGAAGGTGAACGCGCGCAAAGCTACTGGTCCGGACGGGATTCCCGGCCGCGTCCTCAAGTCATGCGCGGCTCAGCTGGCTGGAGTGTTCACGCACATCTTCAACCTTTCCCTCTCTCTGTCTGTAGTCCCAGCCTGCTTCAAAATGGCCACCATCGTCCCTGTACCCAAATCCTCCACCATCTCCTCATTGAACGACTGGCGACCTGTAGCCCTGACCCCCATCGTAAGCAAATGCTTCGAGAAGCTGGTCAGGGACTTCATCTGCTCTGCACTACCCGACTCACTGGACCCTCTACAGTTCGCATACCGCCACAACAGGTCCACTGATGATGCCATAGCCCTGACACTACACACTGCCCTGTCACACCTGGAGAAGAGAGACACGTATGTGAGAATGCTGTTTGTAGATTACAGCTCAGCATTCAATACCATCGTTCCCTCGAAGCTGGACAGGAAACTGCAGGATCTAGGACTGAGCAGCTCCCTCTGCAGCTGGATCCTTAGCTTCCTGTCTGACAGACGCCAGGTGGTCAGACTGGGCAGCATCACCTCATCCCCCATCACACACTGAACACTGGTGCTCCACAGGGGTGTGTACTGAGTCCTCTCCTGTACTCACTCTACACCTACGACTGCACAGCCACTAACAACTCCAACATCATTGTGAAGTTTGCGGACGACACTACAGTGGTGGGTCTTATCACCAACGGTGATGAGACGGCTTACAGGGAGGAGGTCAGCGCCCTGACCCACTGGTGTCAAGACAACCATCTCACCCTCAATGTCGCAAAGACAAAGGAGTTGATAGTGGACTTCCGGAGGTGCAGAGAAGTACACACCCCCATCACCATCAACGGCGCTGCTGTGGAGAGAGTGAGCAGCTTCCGGTTCCTTGGTGTACATCTGGCTGAGGATCTTACGTGGTCAGTACACACAAACAAAACAGTGAAGAAGGCGCAGCAGCGCCTCTTCTTTCTCAGGAGACTGAAAAGATTCGGCATGAGCCCCCGCATCCTCAGGACCTTCTATCACTGTGCCATTGAGAGCATCCTCACTGGATGCATCACCACCTGGTATGGCAACAGCACCGCCTACAACTGCAAAGCTCTCCAGCGAGTAGTGCGGTGCTCTGAACGGATAATTGGAGGTGAGCTTCCCTCCCTCCAAGACATCTACAGGAAGCGGTGCCTGAGGAAAGCGGGGAGGATCATCAAGGACTCCAGTCACCCCAGCCATAAACTGTTCAGACTGCTTCCATCAGGAAGGAGGTTCTGCAGCATCCGGTCCCGTACCAGCAGACTGAGAGACAGCTTTTTCCATCAGGCCATCAGACTGCTGAACACGTCATAGACACCTCAGCTTCACTACTGGAACTTTAACATTATGCACTCCATACTGTACAGTAATGCCACTGTTTTGCACATATTCAACTCTGTATATTTTATATATTTTATTATTATTATTATTTTTTTTTTTTTTTTTTTTTTTTTACTATTTAATTTGTAAAAATGTGTATACACACACACACACACACACACACACACACACACGTAGGAAAATATTTAGTATACACATCCAGAAATGCATACACTATTATATATTGTAAGATAAGATAAGATAAGATAAGATAAGATAACCTTTATTAGTCCCACACGTGGGAAATTTGTTTTGTCACAGCAGGAAGTGGACAGTGCAAAAATTATGAGGCAAAAATTAGAATACAATAAGAATAAATACAGTACACAACTGTACAGAATAGAATAAAATAAAATACTATATACAGTAGAATAAAATAAAAATAAATATACAATAAGATAAAAATAGAATACAAATACAAATACTATATACAACTGAGTAAAAATACAACGATAGATATATATTGTACATATATTTATTAGTTTCAGGTTGGCCATTCTTGTATTTTGCTCGTTTGTGTTGTTGTGTTTGCACATCTCTGTTGCTTGTGGGGCTCGCACACAAGAATTTCACTCGCATGTGCTGTGCCAGTGTGCCTGCACATGTGATGTGACAATAAAAGTGATTTGATTTGATTTGATTTGAATATTGAGGAGGAGAGTAAAAACAACCATGGTCCAGAAGAGCTTGGTCAAACAATTGATTTTAATGACCACACGCAGTGTGGTGAGATGTACACTGCAAAACATCAGCTGTAGATCTCCGCCCAAAAAGACACTTCAGATTGCTTTTGATTCATCAGGGTTAACGCCCCCTCATGCGTCATCAGATACAATACATGCATACGTCAAATCAAAACCACAATGACTTTTAACACAGTTTGAAAAGAACATCGCCTCGTCTCCATGCCAGGTCCATCTTCTGACTCTCGCTTCTCCAAAACCTCGGGCCATGCTCTGCAACAACCTAGCAATTCTGCACGCACAAAAATGCAGTTGCAAGAAAATATATCTGAACTCTCACCTAGAACATAAGCCTACCTACAGTGTGTGCAGGTGTATGTGTGTGTGTGTGTGTGTGTGGCTTGACCTCACACGAACTTTGTCTTATGAGAATTTTTTTTGCATATACTATCATATACTATTATATATTGTACATATATTTATTAGTTTCAGATTTAGCCATTCGTATATTTCGCCTGTTTATGTTATTGTATTTTGCACAACTCTGTTGCTTGTGAAGCTCGCACACAAGAATTTCACTCACATGTGCTGTACCAATGTACCTGCACATATGATGTGACAATAAAAGTGATTTGATTTGATTTGATTTGAGAAGAGAGGCCAATTCTCATGTGCATAATAACCTAACTGAAACTATATCTGTAATATGTTGAATAAATGTTTTAATCAAGGACCTCTACTAAAAGCTTAATCAAAAGATATAAATGAATAAAAGACAATAATGAATAACCTGGTTATTCAAATAGCATCCAGACAGCTCCTCAAAGTCACTTTCACTTTGACAAGCACGCTCTGCAAAAGCCTGCGCTTCCTGTCTACTTTAACACAGAGTGTACTCAGAGTTAGGCCTTTCTTTTATAATGCAACAGAATCAGCACATACACATTTAAGATTATAACAAGCATTCAAAAGCATTTAAGATTATAGATTTAACTCAACAGTTTAACGTGGTTATAACTGCACCTGTAATAAAGGCTAATTGGGTACCAATATGTTTAAACATCTGAATACAATATCAATGCTGTAGATTATGTTATTAATGTTATTACTGCAATGGTAATGATGATGACCATGAACCATAGCACTGAAATAATTTCCCTGATCTCCACAGCTGATAGAAACGTTGCATTTGAAATTACCTGCCACGACATGTTACTCCCTTTATGCTTGATCGTCTTCTGTAGGGCTCATTAGATGCTGAAGTACCGCGGCCACAACTTATGGACACCTGCAGTCGTTCCAGAGCTGTGCTAAAAAATCAAAACCACACAGCGGCCCACTTGGACCCTTTACTATGGCACACGTCATCTCTTTTTATGTGACGTCCCCTGGTGATTATTTTAAATGAAGGCTCAGAGTGACAGAAACAATAACTCCCTGCAAATTTGTTGAACCAAAAGTAACGAGAAAATGTAAGAAGTTTCAAAATAGGGCGGCTGTGGCTCACTGTATGCTGGACCAGTGAAACTCTCCTTTCTGTCAGTGTAAAGATGACATATTTAACTGTTTTTCTACATGATAAAGAAAAAGCTGCTGTGACAAAGACAGAAATCTGTTGGCACGGCTCTTTGTACTTAAATCGTAAGAAATAAACGTGTAAGATTACAGAAAAAAGCCCTGACAGCTCATTGCCCAAACTGCACAGTTTTTCCTTTCGTTTTTTAAACTGTAGTTGTCAATAGAAAATTGATTAACCGCATAATCGTTTCGACTGTAGCTGCGTACATAGCCGTGACAAATGATGATGACCCCGACCTGTTGGAATGTGAAGACTTTGTGTGTGTGATTAATGATGATGTGACAGAAAATGTACAACAAGATGTTACATACTGATATCTCACTTAAAGGTTATACTGACAACAGGAATCAAATCACAAATCAAATCACTTTTTATTGTCACATCACATGTGCAGGCACACTGGCACAGCACATGCGAGTGAAATTCTTGTGTGCGAGCCCCACAAGCAACAGAGATGTGCAAACACAACAACACAAACGAGCAAAATACAAGAATGGCCAACCTGAAACTAATAAATATATGTACAATATATAATAGTGTATGCATTTCTGGATGTGTATACTAAATATTTTCCTACGTGTGTGTGTGTGTGTGTGTGTGTATGCACATTTTTACAAATTAAATAGTAAAAAAATAAAATAAAATAATAATAATAATAATAAAATATATAAAATATACAGAGTTGAATATGTGCAAAACAAGTGGCATTTATATACAGTGTGGAGTGCATAATGTTGAAGTTCCAGTAGTGAAGCTGAGGTGTCTATGACGTGTTCAGCAGTCTGATGGCCTGATGGAAAAAGCTGTCTCTCAGTCTGCTGGTACGGGACCGGATGCTGCAGAACCTCCTTCCTGATGGAAGCAGTCTGAACAGTTTATGGCTGGGGTGACTGGAGTCCTTGATGATCCTCCCCGCTTTCCTCAGGCACCGCTTCCTGTAGATGTCTTGGAGGGAGGGAAGCTCACCTCCAATTATCCGTTCAGAGCACCGCACTACTCGGAGGGAATGTCAATAGAAAATTGTATTTGTTTAGTCAGTATAAGTGATATAAGTTTATTTGTGATAGAATGCTGCATGATGATCTTTTCATTGCTCAGAACTGATTGTTCTTTATGAAACGTGTTCTGATATTCGTATCTGAATCTTTCCACAGCGATAGTAAGAAGTTGAACAAGCAGTTCTGACCTCGCACACACACACACACACGCACATGCACATGTCACTGAACGAATGTATTAATTCCTGTTGTATAAATAAAGAAAGCAGACGGTGACAGAGCGCGAGTCCGTGAGTGTCTCCTGTGCGAGCGCTCTGTGACCGTCCTCGCGAATAAAGACAACTGCAGTGTTTGTTTTCTAACTCAGGTGTCTCAGCTGCAGAACTGTGGGGTGATTTTTAAAAAAAACCCTGTCAGTAGTCATATAAAACAGAGATTTCTGTAGTAAAAAGTGAAAAACAAACTTTTCTGTCATTTAATTGTTATTTGCTTGATGTCTTTGTGTAGCATGAATGGCAATAAAGGAGGTTTTTATCACTAGGAAAAGCTGTAAAACTTATAAAAACACAGTTAAAAGTCCAAATTTCATGCTTGTGCTTCTTTGTGGTGAGCAGCAGATCCAACAAGTTAAGAATTATTAACGACTTCAAGCGAGCGTTCAGGCCGGTGAGACTCATTTAGACACTCAGACATTGAGCCATGGCTCTGTGGTACACGCATACATCTCTGGCATTCAAAGACACCTTGTATAACTTTATTTTATTCCATTTTCAAATGTACATGATCGTTTTCAAGAAAGCAACATTTTATTCAGTGTTTTCTTTATTATTTTTATGCATCAACTACTACCAGGGAGAACACACATGAGGTCTAAGGCCTGGACAAGTTTGAAACAAAGGAAAATGGCTGGAAATGAAAACAGGTAACACTTTATCCAGCTCCTTTGATCAATTCTGCACTCAGCTTTGCAGTCTATCATTGAAATGCAGTCAGATGCTGCTCATTTTACATTTTTGCTTGCTTCGTCACTTTTTCCCAACACATTAGCTTTTAAATCCAGCTCCCTCGTCTCTCTGCTTCCCTGGCCTGCATGATATTGTCCCTGTCTGTCTTTGCATGTGATTGACTGCACACCATGCAGCCAAAGTCAAAGCCAGAGTCAGAAAGCCAATCAGATAATAAAGTTGGTATAAACAGAGAGCAGCCATAAAGAGAGGAGCTGAAGCTGAGTACAGTACCGGCATCAAGACTCAGTATGAGACTAAAAAAGGTGCAGCTTGAACTGTCAGGCAAAATACTCTGTATGGAATGAGAAAGGATGTAGGAAGAATGTAGGAATGAGAGTGATTAATGGAATGATTAATGAAATTAATAGATTCACTTGAAAGGATAAGTCTATGTTTTCAGATCATTGCAATGTCACTTTCTTGCCATTAATAAGAAGCTGCACATAGTAATTCGCCCTATGCACTGACCCCTCTCTCTGTTTTTTAATTACGTGCTTGATTATTTGGATACCCAATCTTTAAAATTAGTCAAGAGAAAATTATATATGGTGGTTTTGCACGTGTATGTAACCCCCATCCCTGTCTCCCCTCTGTGTGTGTTTTAATCAGGTTTTAATGTTTTATCTGTTATATCAGGTGTGTCGTCTTCAGTGTGAATTTATACAAAGTGAAATTATTTCAAACAGCTGATCCAATATTTAATGTTGCTTTATCCTGACACTATGGAGTATTACTATTTTTAATTGTGGAGTGGAAGATCTGCTAGTTTTTTAGACTGTGACTGCTATTGATAGTATCAGCTTTGACTGAAGGCTTTAGCTGAACTACTGTGAAAGCTACTGTGACACTAGCTTTCACAGTAAGTTCGTAGTAAGTTCATAGTACCTGCCTTGTTTAAACCATTGTGTTAGTAATTCCAGCTTTGTTTCTGAGTCCTGCACTTTTGGTCTTCACTCTGACTGCCACACACAGGTTATTATGACAATCACATTACTGTGGACCTTTGACCTCTTCCTTAAGGTCAAACTTTCATAAAATGCTTTTTCATATTTAAAACTATGCTTAAAGTTCTACTGCCTTTGTTTGCATTTTCATTAGGAAATAATAATACAGGTATCTGGGGATTGTAAATATGACATTGGCCACAAAATGTGTTATTTCTTTGAAGAAAGTATTGTTAAGCCAAAGAGACTGAAACAAAAGAATACATACAAAATATAACAGTATTCTCGTGAATGTAACCAATCCCCAGAGAATTAGCTGCCTCGGCAGAGAGTTGCTCTGAGTGCTTCTTGGTGAAATATTATGACATCTTGACAGACAGTTGGACAAAAAGCAGTGAACATCCAAAGAGTAGCTTCAGCATCTACTTCAAGAAGCCTGGAAAACTACTGCTGAAGACGCCACAAAGACATGACAAAAAGCTTCCCTGAGAGATTTCAGGCTGTGTTCCAGAATAACAGTGGCCAAGCTCACTAGAATTACACAACCCCTGTTTTTACCTTAGATATAATATTTCCATCTATGTCTGTGTGTTTGAGTTGGTTTATTGCATGGTAGTAATGACAGTGTTGCCAATATAACACTCTGACAGATGTTTCTATAGCATTTCTCTAGTTTTGCTTACCACTCAAAGTGCTTTGGACTACAGTTAATTACATTTAACCGTACATTCATACACTTCTTACTCAATACATTTTATCTCCAATTTAAAAGATAACACGAGATCACCTGTATTAGTCGCACACCTGGGAAATTTGTTGTGTCACAGCAGAAAAGTGGACAGTTCAAAGTTACAGCAGCAAAAATGAGGAAACACCCTGGACTAGACTCTGAATACTATGTTGTCAGAAAAAAATACACTTGGTGGTATTGCACATGTGACGATGTGTTAGTGTTTCTGCCTGCGTGTGTGTGGATGTGTGTGTGTGTCTGTCTGCGTGTGTGTGGATGTGTGTGTGTGTCTGTCTGCGTGTGTGTGGATGTGTGTGTGTGTCTGTCTGCACGTGTGTGGATGTGTGTGTGTGTGTGTCTGTCTGCACGTGTGTGGATGTGTGTGTGTGTCTGTCTGCGTGTGTGTGGATGTGTGTGTGTGTCTGTCTGCACGTGTGTGGATGTGTGTGTGTGTCTGTCTGCACGTGTGTGTGGATGTGTGTGTGTGTCTGTCTGTCTGCACGTGTGTGGATGTGTGTGTGTGTGTCTGTCTGCACGTGTGTGGATGTGTGTGTGTGTGTGTGTGTGTGTGTGTGTGTGTCTGTCTGCACGTGTGTGTGGATGTGTGTGTGTGTCTGTCTGCGTGTGTGTGGATGTGTGTGTGTGTCTGTCTGCACGTGTGTGTGGATGTGTGTGTGTGTCTGTCTGTGTGTGTGTGGATGTGTGTGTGTGTCTGTCTGTCTGACCATTACAGATTACATGCCCCAAAATGTAGATTGTAACGTATTCCGTTACGTTACTCAATGAAAGTAACGTATTCTGAATACTTTGGATTACTTAATATATTATCATGCTTTTTACAACTACATGACTATACTATTGCTGTGTGATTTGTTACTATTACTGAAGGTTACTCTCCATACCAACACCAACTAGATGTTTAAATCTTAAAATGATTTAAAATTTAATAATAAATAATAATAAAATAAATCTAAAGGAAACTGACCAGAACGAGCATGAAATGGTAGTGCATGATAACAGGATCAAAATGCTACGACTCAAGTTAAAAGGTTACGAGAATCACAGGAGGAAATAAGAAAGAGCTGTCATAACAGGCTGCCACACATGGGTGGCGCCGGAAGTAAAATTAACACTATCACTCGGTACTAGATCAAAGGCCAGTGACGTAGAACAAATCCAATCTTTATTTAATGGTTCAGTTAAGTCCATCTCCAAGATGGCGCCGCGTATGGATGCCCTGGTGCTTCGGTGCGTTACTTCTGTTTTGTTTTTGTGCATAACTTCTCTGTCTGGGCACTCCTCTGGATATTCTTACACCAGAGAAGAGCTTCTTAACTACAGGACTACAACACCTGTCGATCTATTTCCAATATTTGTCGCATCTGCGGCAGATTTACTGCAGACTCTGATCAGGAAAGTGAGACGCCGAAAGAGAGGGAAGCGAGCCGGCGCACTCGTGCATCTGAGGAGACGCGGACTGCGAACTGCTCTTCCTGGGATCTTCCTTTCCAATGTACGCTCACTCGGGAATAAGATTGACGAACTGGCCCTGATGAGAAGCATGAACAGAGACTTTGCCTCCTCCTGTGTCTTATGTTTTACGGAGTCGTGGCTCAGTGAGGACATCCCGGACTGCGCGCTCAAGCTGGAGGGCTTTCATCTGCTGCGCGCGGACCGGCAGGCCTCTCTCTCTGGTAAGACCAAAGGTGGAGGTGTCTGCTTCTACATTAATAGTGGCTGGTGCACAGATGTAACAGTGATTGCTCAGCACTGCTCTTCCTCTCTGGAATACCTTTTTATTCACTGCAAACCGTTTTATTCTCCGCGGGAGTTTGCTTCATTCATCCTGGCCGCTGTTTACATCCCGCCAGACGCGGATGCGCAGGCAGCTCAGTGCGCACTCGCGGAGCAGATACTCCACACGGAGCGGACATTCCCGGACTCTCTCATCATTGCTCTTGGGGACTTTAACAAAGCCAATCTGAGCCATGAGCTTCCGAAATATAAGCAGTATATTAAATGCCCGACCAGAGAGGAGAGGACATTAGACCACTGCTACAGCACGATGCGCGGGGCCTATCGCGCGGTGCCCCGCGCTTCACTCGGACTTTCTGACCACGTCATGATCCACCTAATCCCCGCGTACAGACAGAGGCTGAAGCTCTCCAAACCTGTCGTGAGGACCAAAAAACTGTGGAGCAACGAGGCTGTGGAGGAGCTTCGCATGTGTTTGGAGTATACAGACTGGGACACAATGAAGGCTGCTTCTAACAGCTTGGACGAGTTTACGGACACTGTCATCTCCTATATCCACTTCTGTGAGGACAGCATTGTGCCATCACGCACCAGGGTGAGTTATAACAATGACAAACCCTGGTTTACTCCTAAACTCAAAAAGCTGTGGCTGGA
The DNA here is from genome assembly GCF_057382095.1 of Aulonocara sp. 'chitande type north' Nkhata Bay. Classification (NCBI taxonomy): domain Eukaryota; kingdom Metazoa; phylum Chordata; class Actinopteri; order Cichliformes; family Cichlidae; genus Aulonocara; species Aulonocara sp. 'chitande type north' Nkhata Bay. The sequence continues at coordinate 41,598,417 of NC_141361.1, read as the reverse complement.
AAAGAGAAAGGCGTTCAGAAGCGGAGACAGGGACTGCTACAGAGAGGCCAAGTACAGGTTCACTAAAGAAGTGAGTGGACATTGCTAAACATCAGCACTCTGAGAAGATGCAGCAGCAGATCTGAGTGAATGACTCGGCCTCTGTGTGGAAAGGTTTTAGGAATATCACAAACTACAAGCCTAAAACCCCCCACTCCACTGATGACTTGCTCTTGGCCAACACCCTCAACGACTTCTACTGCCGTTTTGACGAGCCATCAGGCAGCCTTCACACCTCCAACGGCCCCAACAATAGAGGCACTTTGGACACTAATTCCCCCACCTCTCCCCCCTCCATAGAGCCATCACCACCTTCAAACTGTTCACCTACAACACCCCCCTCCTCACCCCACACAAAAGAGGATTTCACACCACCTCCTCCCACCACAACTCTTCATATTCATGAAGCAGATGTGAGGAAGCAGTTTAAGAGTCTGAATGCTCGAAAAGCTCCCGGCCCAGACGGTGTGTCTCCTGCCACCCTCAGACACTGTGCAAACGAGCTGGCCCCAGTGTTTTCTGGCATTTTCAACTCCTCACTGCAGGCATGTCATGTGCCTGCCTGCTTCAAGTCCTCTACCATAATCCCTGTCCCCAAGAAACCTAGGATCACTGGACTAAATGACTACAGACCCGTGGCTCTGACATCTGTGGTCATGAAGTCATTTGAGCACCTAGTTCTCTCCCATCTCAAGACCCTCACGGCCCCCCTCCTGGACCCCCTGCAGTTTGCATATAGAGCCAACAGGTCTGTAGACGACGCCATCAACATGGCCCTACACTTCATCCTGCAGCATCTGGACTCCCCAGGAACCTACGCCAGGATCCTGTTTGTGGACTTCAGCTCTGCCTTCAACAACATCCTTCCAGACCATCTCCGAGGCAAGCTTTCCCAGATGAATGTGCCTGATCCCATCTGCCGGTGGATCACTGACTTCCTGACGGACAGGAAGCAGCATGTGAGGCTGGGAAAGAATGTCTCGGACTCTCGGACCATCAGCACCGGCTCCCCTCAGGGCTGTGTTCTTTCTCCTCTGCTCTTCTCCCTGTACACCAACTGCTGCACCTCCACCCACCAGTCTGTCAAGCTAATCAAGTTTGCAGATGACACCACCGTTATTGGGCTCATCTCGGACGGGGATGAGTCTGCCTACAGGAGGGAGGTTGAACGTCTGGTGTCTTGGTGCAGCCACAACAACCTGGTGCTGAATGCCCAGAAGACAGTGGAGATTATTGTGGACTTCAGGAAGCACACAGCCCCACTCCCCCCCATCATCCTGACTGACACCCCCATCACCTCTGTGGACTCATTCCGCTTCCTGGGTACCACCATCACTCAGGACCTGAAGTGGAAGCCCACCATCACCTCCGACATCAAGAAAGCCCAGCAGAGGATGTACTTCCTGATGCAGCTGAAGAAATTCAACCTGCCAACACGGACGATGATGCAATTCTACACTGCAATCATCGAGTCCATCCTCACCTCCTCCATCACCGTGTGGTACGCTGGAGCCACTATCAGGGACAAACAGAGACTGCAGCGTGTTGTGCGCTCTGCTGAGAAGGTGATTGGCTGCAGACTCCCATCTCTGCAGGACCTGTACACCTCCAGGACACTGCGGCGTGCAGCTCGGATCTCAGCTGACCCTTCTCACCCTGGACACAGTCTGTTTGACCTGCTCCCCTCAGGCAGGAGGCTCCGGTCCATTCGCACCAGAACCTCTCGCCATAAGAACAGTTTCTTCCCCTCTGCTGTTGAACACATGAACAATAACCATATGACTGTACCCGCCACTAACACATGACCCTACGCTGTGTTCACTGCATCATTGTTTTGGCATTGATCACCACCTGCACTCATGTATATATCTTTCTACATAGCACTCTTAATTCTTATTCTCATGTATATATCTGATGTATATCTCATGCATATATCTTTCTACGTAGCACTTTTAATTCTTATTCTTACTTTTATTTTTTCATGTCTATTTAAACGCAATTTATGACAGTATGTTTGCACTGAAGCACCGCAGCAATTTCCTAATGTTGTAAACCTGCTCAACATTTGGCAATAAAACCCTTTCTGATTCTGATTCTGAAGTAGCTTTAAAAGAAAGGAAGTTAAACCTCTGTTCACAAAGATACCAAGTACTATGAGTTGCTTTTTCCTTTTTCCTTTTTTATAAATTTTTTTAGCCTAATTGAAGCATAATATATTCAATTCAGGTAAATTCAATTCAGTTTTATTTATACAGCACCAAATCACAAAAACAGTCAGCTCAAGGCGCTTTATAATTTAAGGTAGACCGTACAATAATACACACAGAGGAAAAAACACCATCTGCTGTGTCCGGTTGGGGTGAGAGAAGGAAGAAAGGATAAAGACATGCTGTGGAAGAGAGACAGAGATTAATAACAGATGTGATTCAATGCAGAGAGGTCTGTTAACACATAGTGAGTGAAGAAGAAACACCCAGTGCATCATGGGAATCCCCGGCAGCCTATGTCTATTGCAGCATAACTAAGGGAGGATTCAGGGTCACCTGGTCCAGCCCTAACTATATGCTTTAGCAAAGAGGAAAGTTTGAAGCCTAATCTTAAAAGTAGAGATAGTGTCTGTCTCCTGAATCCAAACTGGAAGCTGGTTCCACAGAAGAGGGGCCTGAAAACTGAAGGCTCTGCCTCCCATTCTACTTTTAAATACTCTAGGAACAACAAGTAGGCCTGCAGAGCGAGAGCGAAGTGCTCTAATAGGGTGATATGGTACTACAAGGTCATTAAGATAAGATGGGGCCTGATTATTTAAGACCTTGTATGTGAGGAGCAGGATTTTGAATTCTGGATTTAACAGGAAGCCAAAACAGGAGAAATCTGCTCTCTCTTTCTAGTCCCTGTCAGGACTCTTGCTGCAGCATTTTGGATTAGCTGAAGGCTTTTCAGGGAGTTTTTAGGACTTCCTGATAATAATGAATTACAGTCGTCCAGCCTGGAAGTAATAAATGCATGAACTAGTTTTTCAGCGTCACTCTGAGACAGGATATTTCTAATTTTAGAGATGTTGCACAAATGGAAGAACGCAGTCTTACATATGTTGCACAAATGGAAGAAAGCAGTCTTACATATTTGTTTAATATGTGCGTTGAAGGACATGTCCTGGTCAAAAATGACTCCAAGGTTCCTCACAGTGTTACTGGAGGCCAAGGTAATGCCATCCAGAGGAAGAATCTGCTTAGATACCATATTTCTAAGATTTTCAGGGCCGAGTACAATAACCTCAGTTTGATCTGAATTAAGAAGCAGAAAGTTAGCGGCCATCCAGGTCTTTATGTCTTTAAGACATTCCTGCAGTTTAACTCATTGGTGTGTGTTATCTGGCTTCATGGACAGATAGAGCTGGGTGTCATCTGCATAGCAGTGTAAATGTATGCTACGCACAAGTCTACCGTTGTTTACAGGCTGTCGGCCGATGTTGTTTTTACTTACTTCTGAAAAGAAAACCTAATTTCTGCTGTTCAACAGGCTTCTGAACAAATGTAAACTTTTTAAAATTATACAAAATGCCTGTTAGCCGTGTCTCTAATAAAACCGCTGTAACTTCAGAGGTAACGTTCATATGCTGATTAATGGTTTTCTTTCATTTTTGATGTACTGCAGAATATTTTTATAAAATCCAGAACAGGAAAATCACCTTCATGTTTTTCTGTGTTTTATCTTCAGCGACTTTGACACAAAGGCCTCTGCTGTGATGCTCACACCTTTGATAAAGTCTGGAAAGTGTCAGCTTCCTTTTTATAGATACAAAAATATGTAAATGTACTGATCTGAATTATATTATTTCTGACTGTCAAAATTTCCCAGATTCAAATCGAATCGAAGATCAAATCGATTCAGGACCTTGTGAATCGGAATCGAATCGATTCTAGAAATCAGTGACGATACCCAGCCCTACCAGAGATGAATAATATCTCATATGCAGAGTGATGTATAAACATATAGTCAGTGCACAGTCAACACTCAGTGCATCACGGGAAGCTGAAACCTACTGCAGGGTAACCAAGGGAGGATTTAGGTTCATTTGATCCAGCCCCAACTGCATGCTTTATCAAAGAGGAAACCTTTAATTTCAATGTGGAGGGGTAGCAGCTCTACTCTGAGCCTATCTCTAAGACAGAGACAAGAAGAGGACCCCAGGACTACAGGCCTGACATCCCACGTCATGAAGACCCTGGAAAGACTCATCCTGGACCAGCTCCGACCCATACTCAGACCACGTCAGGGATCCTCTTCAGTTTGCTTACCAGCCCCTTCTCGGAGCTGAGGATGTCATCATCTATCTGCTCAATCGCGTCTGCACCCATCTAGACACGTTGGCGAGCATTGTGAGGGTCATGTTTTTGACTTTTCCAGTGCTTTCAACACCATCAGGCCGACCCTCTTGGGTGATAAGCTTACAGCGATGCAGGTGGATGCTTCTCTGGTGTCCTGGATTGTTGATTACCTGACAGGAAGACCACAATATGTGTGTGTCTGACAAAGTGATCAGCAACACAGGAACACCACAGGGGACCGTCCTTCCCCCTTCCTCCTCACCCTGTACACCACACACTTCAGCCACTGCACAGAGACCTCCATCTTCAGAAGTTTCCTGATGACTCTGCGGTGGTTGGATGCATCAGCAGGGATGATGAGTCAGAGTAGCCAGAGGGCTGTGATGTGAGCAGAATCATCTGCAGCTTAGTGTGGCAAAGACCAAAGAACTGATTGTGGACTTTAGGAGGACCAGGAAACCTGTGACACCTGTTTCAATCCATGTGGACTATAAATACCTCGGAGTACACATAGATAATAAACTGGACTGGGTTAAAAACATCACTGTACTCTACAGGAAGGGCCAGAGTCGTCTCTAAGGTCCTTCAACATTGGTCAGACAATGCTCAGGATTTTCTATGAGTCTGTTGTGGCCAGTGCTATCCTCTATGGTGTTGCATGCTGGGGCAGCAGGTTTAGGGTTGACTCCCTTAAGGTGGTACCTGAGAGGCAGCTATCATCCAAGATGAAGACAATGCTGGATTATACCTCCCACTCACTCCATGATGTGCTGGCTAGTCACAGGAGCACGCTCAGTGAGAGACTAAGATTACCCACAATGCACCACTGAACAACACAGGAAATCATTTCTGCCTGTGGCCATCTCCCTGTACAACTCCTCCATCTAATGCACAGTACAGACTGCAATAGCTACACACTGTTGCACAAGTGACAAAGTTCACAGGTTAAATGTCCCTCATATATTCTTGATATTTATAATTGAGCTATTTGTATATATTAGAGCTATTTCTTATATTTCTAAACTTTGTAACATATTGTATCATGTAATTAGTTTAGTCTATTACTGTTACTGTCTTGGAGCAACTGTAACCCACGTAAAGTATTTCGATTGTTTAATATGTGCATTGAAGGACATGTCCTGGTCAAAAATGACTCCAAGGTTCCTCACAGTGTTACTGGAGGCCAAGGTAATGCCATCCAGAGTAAGAATCTGCTTAGATACCATATTTCATGTTACCCGTCTTATCTGTCTTCATGGATAGATAAAGCTGGGTATCATTTATGTCTTCTAATGATGCTGCCTAAGGGAAGCATGTATAATGTAAACAGAATTGGTCCTAGCACTGAACCCTGTGGAACTCCATAATTAACCTCAGTGTGTGAAGAGGACTCTCCATTTACATGCACAAACTGGAGTCTATTAGATAGATATGATACAAACCACTGCAGCACAGTACCTGTAATACCTACAGCATGTTCTAATCGCTCTAATAGGATATTATGGTTGACAGTATCGAACGCTGCACTGAGGTCTAGCAGGACAAGCACAGAGATGAGTCCACTGTCAGAGGCCATAAGAAGATCATTTGTAACCTTCACTAAAGCTGTTTCTGTGCTGTGCTGAGCTCTGAAACCTGACTGAAACTCTTCAAATAAACCATTCCTCTGCAGATGATCTGTTAGCTGTTTGACAACTACCGTAATTGTCGGGCTATAAGCCGCTACTTTTTGCACAAGCTTTGAACCCTGCGGCTTTTAGTCAGGTGCGGGTTTTCTATGGATTGTCCATGATTTTTGTCATATCGTAAGACGATTTGTTTTGTTTGTTCCGCTGTTGTACGGCACTACGTTGTCTGGCGGAAGGGCATGTGATCAGACACACAGTATCGGGGTTCAAGAGTGGTATGTTGGTCACGTGTCCATCCGCCAGGCAACATAGTGCTGTACAAGTAGCGCGAAAAACAAACTTCAAATTAACGCTACGCGTTCAGCGGGAGTCGTGGATGACGAGCGGCGATAAACTTGCGAAAAGCAAGTTATGCTCAACTCCACCGGTGGAACCTGACAGCGTGGAAAAGTGTGAAAACATCCATGATCACCAACGGATTTCAAAGGGCTGGACTGCTGCATTATGGAGAGGAGGACACCGCCACGGCCCTTCAGAGGGTGTTCGACTCTGACACTGACAACGAGGATTTCTTTGGTTTTGAAAGTGACAACGAATGAAAGAAGCGGAGAGTGGATGACGAAGCCACCCTGAGCCTGTTCGTATCCGACACTGGAGGAGAGGACTTTGGTGGTTTTAGTGCGCAGGAAGAAGAGAAAGATGGTGGTGAATGACTTGACTTTTCTTCTTGTTAAAGCCGTGTCACTGCACCTGAGCCTAAAAGGTAGTCTGAATCTATTTTTCTGGTGTGCTGTAGGTTATTGTTATGTACTACATTTGTTACTCATTTATGAAGCACAGTACATGTTTCGTACTTGTAATTACCGCTACTTGTGCATATACCTAAAAAGTTATGCAAATATGTACCCATAACTTGTTTTTCAAAATATTAATAAAAGTGATGTCTCCAAACAGCCATCTCTTTCCTGACAATTCCCTTTGTGCATATTCTCTTACATATGATAAGTCAACATTGAAACACCTGCGGCTTTTGGTCAGGTGCGACTAATGTATGTACAAAACAGGATTTTCCACTGATTTTAGCTTGTGCGGCTAATATTCAGGTGCGCTTTGTAGTCCGGGAAATACGGTACTCTTTCAAGGATGTTTGATATGAAAGGAAGGTTGGAGATTGGCCTATAATTAGCTAAGACTGCTGGGTCTAGAGATGCTTTTTGAGTAAAGGTTTAACTACAGCCAGCTTGAAGGCCTGTGGTACATAGCCGATCATTAGAGATAGGTTGATCATATTTAAGATCGAAGAATTAATTAATGGCAGGACTTCTTTGAGCAGTTTTGTAGGAATGGGGTCTAAAAGACACGTTGATGGTTTGGAGGAAGTAATTATTGAAGTTAACTCAGAAAGATCAATTAGAGAAAAAGAGTCTAACTTAACATCAATGGTACTAAGAGTAGCTGTAGATAATATTACATCTGTGGGATGATTATTGGTCATTTTTTCTCTAGTGATTAAAATGTTATTTGTGAAGAAGTTCATGAAGTCATTACTAGTTAACGTTAAAGGGATTGTTGGCTCAACAGAGCTCTGACTGTTTGTCAGCCTGGCTACAGAGCTGAAGAGAAACCTGGGGTTGTTCTTATTTTCTTCAATCAGTGATGAATAGTAAGATGTTCTGGCTTTGCGGAGGGCTTTCTTATAAAGCAGCAAACTATTTCTCCAGGCTAAATGATGATCCTCTAAATTTGTGACACGCCATTTGCTCTCCAGCTTACGAGTCATCTGCTTTAGGGTACGTGTTTGAGAATTATACCACGGAGTCAGGTACTTCTGATTTGAGACCTTAGTTTTCACTGGAGCTACAGTATCCAGAGTCGTACGTAGTGAGGAGGTAAAATTATTATTAACCCTAGAACACTATCGCTATAAATAGTAACACAATCGCTAATGCCGGGTGATTTTTACCCGATATAATATAACCAATAAAAAGTAATCAAATATATCAAAATATGACAACAAATGACAAATTAGAGTGGTCTTCTTTTACTTTCAACTGTGCCATGTCTAACAAAATGAGAAAAAAAACCCCCCTAAAACAAAATAATGACTCTGGAAAGCTGGTCTTTGGTCCACCCATTCCTGGGACATTTGAGACTTCCCTGGTGAAGGCACAGGCTCCTCGACACGCAAACAGCTGCAGGAGAGAGAAATCATGTAAATGTATTTGCTCGGGTGTAAATCACCCAGCGATAGTGTTCAGAATCAGAATCAGAATGGGTTTATTGCCAGATGTTGAGGTTTACAACATTAGGAAATTGCTGCGGTGCTTCAGTGCAGACAATAAGAATTAAAGTGCTATGTAGAAAGAAAGATATGTGCATGAGATATACATGAGATATATACAGGGTTCTAGGGTTAACAAGATAATCGACCTCTGTTGGGGTAGCGTTCAGATAGCTGCTCTGCTGTGTGTTGGTACAGGGCATTGAAGATGATAACAGTGGGTGGATTATATTCTTAAACTTAGTTACAGCGCTTTCAGAAAGACATCTACTGTGATAAAGTCTACTCTCCACCGCTGTGTAATCAATTATTGTAAATGTAAATGTTATCAGGAAATGATCAGACAGGAGAGGGTTTTCAGGAAACACTGTTAAATGTTCAGTCTCTATGCCATATGTTAAAACAAGATCTAGAGTGTGATTAAAGTGGTGGGTGGGTTCTTTTACAGTTTGAGAGAAGCCAATTGAGTCTAATAACAGATTAAATGCCATGTTGAGGCTGTCATTTTTAGCATCTACATGGATGTTAAAATCACCCACAATAATTATTTTATCTGAGCTCAGAACTAAATTAGATATAAAGTCTGAGAAATCAGACAGAAACTCTGTGTAAGGCCCAGGTGGACAATAGATGATAACAAGTAAGACTGGTTTCTGAGTTTCACAGCTGGGGTGGATGAGGCTAAGCATCAGGCTTTCAAATGAATTAAAAGTCTGTCTTGGTCTTTGGTTGATTAATAAGCTGGTGTGAAAAATTGCTGCCACACCTCCCCCCCGGCCTGTGCTTCGAGGTTTCTGGTAGTTAGAATGACTCGGGGGTGTTGATTCATTTAAACTAACATAATCATCCTGCTGCAACCAGTTTCTGTAAGGCAGAGTAAATCAATTTGTTGATCAATTATTAAGTCATGTACTAACAGAGACTTGGAGGAGAGAGACCTAATATTTAATAATCCACATTTCACTGTTTTACTCTTTGGTTCAGATGTGGATACTGTATTGTTCTTTCTTTGTAATTGTTTATGTTTAAGTTGTTTGTTGCTGGTTTTTAGTTTGTTTTTTATCTAAATTTGTTCTGTTCTTTTGTTTTGTTTTGTTTTTTAAAAAGATAGTTCAATTCAATTTATTGTGGGTACAAATTAAGTCATTATAAGAGAACTATAGCTTATTAAAGCACCCGGCATTCAAAATGAGGGTTGTGTACAGAGTTAGAAGTACTGTGGAAGCTGGAGGAGTGAGAGGTGCCTAAAGGAACAGTTTGAGGAACATTTTGCTGCTAATTAGGTTAATTAGGCATCAGAATGTTCTTCAACATGTGTAAAAGTGTGAAGACTGTAAATATCTCATAATATCTATACCAGTATAAGATTCCAGACTAAGACACATACCAGTACTTGATGATTTAAAAAATTGCTTTATTGTCAAATTCATTTATGCTCTGCCCAACACTGTTTGCACAAACAACAACACTGAAAATCTGAATTAAAAACAGGATTTATTCTGTCATTGAAATCACTGCATGATCTCACCCACAAAGCGTTGTGCGATCAGCAAACCAAAACTTCTAGCAAAGAAGGAGCCATAAGTGGACATCATCCATCTTCTCTGGACCAAATGGACAGAGCCAAAGTGGAAAACCCTTCTGTCCGTCTGTAGTCATGAATCAAATTTTGAAATTCTTTTTGGAAAACATGAGCACCACATCCTCTGGACTAAAGAGGAGAGGGACCATCTGGGTTGTCATCCAGCACTCAGTTCAAAAGCCTGCATGTCTGATTGTATGGTGGTGTAGTATCAATCAATCAAAACAACACAGGTTGATCAAAGTGCTGTACATAGTAAAAAAGTAATGCCTGTAGAATTGGAAGCTTGCACATCTGAAAAGGAATCATCAATGCTGAAAGGTATGTAGATATGTAATAATATTACCAAATGTACTGATTATTACCTTTTAAATTACAGTGGGGCAAAAAAGTATTTAGTCAGCCACTGATTGTGCAAGTTCCCCCACCTAAAATGATGACAGAGGTCAGTAATTTGCACCAGAGGTACACTTCAACTGTGAGAGACAGAATGTGAAAAAAAAAGCCATGAATCCACATGGTAGGATTTGTAAAGAATTTATTGGTAAATCAGGGTGGAAAATAAGTATTTGGTCAATAACAAAAATACAACTCAATACTTTGTAACATAACCTTTGTTGGCAATAACAGAGGTCAAACGTTTACTATAGGTCTTTACCAGGTTTGCACACACAGTAGCTGGTATTTTGGCCCATTCCTCCATGCAGATCTTCTCGAGAGCAGTGATGTTTTGGGGCTGTCGCCGAGCAACACGGACTTTCAACTCCCGCCACAGATTTTCTATGGGGTTGAGGTCTGGAGACTGGCTAGGCCACTCCAGGACTTTCAAATGCTTCTTACGGAGCCACTCCTTTGTTGCCCGGGCGGTGTGTTTTGGATCATTGTCATGTTGGAAGACCCAGCCTTGTTTCATCTTCAAAGTTCTCACTGATGGAAGGAGGTTTTGGCTCAAAATCCCACGATACATGGCCCCATTCATTCTGTCCTTAACACGGATCAGTCGTCCTGTCCCCTTGGCAGACAAACAGCCCCATAGCATGATGTTTCCACCCCCATGCTTCACAGTAGGTATGGTGTTCTTGGGATGCAACTCAGTATTCTTCTTCCTCCAAACACGACGAGTTGAGTTTATACCAAAAAGTTCTACTTTGGTTTCATCTGACCACATGACATTCTCCCAATCCTCTGCTGTATCATCCATGTGCTCTCTGGCAAACTTCAGACGGGCCTGGACATGCACTGGCTTCAGCAGCGGAACACGTCTGGCACTGCGGGATTTGATTCCCTGCCGTTGTAGTGTGTTACTGATGGTGACCTTTGTTACTTTGGTCCCAGCTCTCTGCAGGTCATTCACCAGGTCCCCCCGTGTGGTTCTGGGATCTTTGCTCACCGTTCTCATGATCATTTTGACCCCACGGGATGAGATCTTGCGTGGAGCCCCAGATCGAGGGAGATTATCAGTGGTCTTGTATGTCTTCCATTTTCTGATGATTGCTTCCACAGTTGATTTTTTCACACCAAGCTGCTTGCCTATTGTAGATTCACTCTTCCCAGTCTGGTGCAGGTCTACAATACTTTTCCTGGTGTCCTTCGAAAGCTCTTTGGTCTTGGCCATGGCGGAGTTTGGAGTCTGACTGTTTGAGGCTGTGGACAGGTGTCTTTTATACAGATGATGAGTTCAAACAGGTGCCATTCATACAGGTAACGAGTGGGGGACAGAAAAGCTTCTTACAGAAGACGTTACAGGTCTGTGAGAGCCAGAGATTTTCCTTGTTTGAGGTGACCAAATACTTATTTTCCACCCTGATTTACCAATAAATTCTTTGCAAATCCTACGATGTGAATTCATGGATTTTTTTTTCACATTCTGTCTCTCACAGTTGAAGTGTACCTCTGGTGCAAATTACTGACCTCTGTCATCATTTTAAGTGGGGGAACTTGCACAATCGGTGACTGACTAAATACTTTTTTGCCCCACTGTATATTGCTGCTGATATTTTATTCTTAATGATTTGTACCTGCTTGTTTTTTTTCTTATTTGTATTTAAGGTGAACTGATGTTGTGCTACTGGAACCATAATTTCCTTGAGGGATTATTATTCGAATCCCTCTATTCTAATAAGAATAGCATATAGTTAGGGCTGGATCAGGTGACCCTGAATCCTCCCTTAGTTATGCTGCAATAGGTGTAGGCTGCTGGGGGATTCCCATGATGCACTGGGTGTTTCTGCTTCACTCACTATGTGTTAACAGACCTCTCTGCATTGAATCATACTTGTTATTAATCTCTGTCTCTCTTCCACAGCATGACTTTATCCTGTCTTCCTTCTCTCACCCCAACCGGTCGCAGCAGATGGCCCCGCCCCTCGCTGAGCCTGGTTCTGCCGGAGCTTTCTTCCTGTTAAAAGGGAGTTTTTCCTTCCCACTGTCCCTAAAGTGCTTGCTCATAGGGTTCATATGATTGTTAGGGATTATTATAGGGTATAATATAATAATCCTTATAAAGCGCTTTGAGGCAACTGTTGTTGTAATTTAGTCCTATATAAATAATAATATAAATAAAATTGAATTGAGTTGAACTGACTGAAAAAGCAAATTCAAGAACTCTGGAGAGTTTCATAAGGAGTGGAGTAAGGCTGGAGTTCCCACGTCACCACCAGTGTTGGGACTAACGCGTTATTAAGTAACGCGTTACAGTAACTACGTTATTATTGTGGTAACGAGCACGGTAACTAGTTATTATGCCAAAACCAGGAACGCGTTACTCGTTACTGGGATTTAGATAGGGTCGTTACTCGTTACTTCGTGTGGTGGCTATCGCGGAGCTTCCACAGATTCAGTAATATTAGCAAGTGGTGGAGGCCAGCAGGTGGATGAAGGAAAAGGGACGCAGAAGGAAAAGAGACCCGAGGCGGCCGCCGGTCCAAGTGTGAACTGAACTTCAGGTAAGAAGTTATGACCTGCAGTCTCTCTGGGTCAGATATGTGGTGTAATCTATATTGGTGAATATCATGCGCCACTAGGGGGCAGTACTTACCCTTCTAGACAGGAGGTGATGCTATGTCATGAACATAGAGTGAGCTGGAATAAAGATGGTGGGATTCCACGTTATCGCCTAAATGAGGAGTTTTATTAAAAGAGCCCAACGCAACATGGTGTCAGAAGTGCACTCGCTCTAAGTGGCGAAGAGAGACAGTGGAAAAAAATAACCGTCAGCTTGGCGAACGGCTAGTGACGAAAATGACGGAGCAAGCAGCAGCATTACCGGCGACTCCTGGCCCGGTTACGGCAGCTCCACCAGCGGCTACTTTCACCATCAAGCCACCGGAACCGTTCGACTTCGCAAAGCCCCAAGAATGGGAGAAGTGGATCAGACGTTTCGAGCGTTTCAGAATGGCAAGTAATCTGAATGGTTCAACTGATGCTAACCAAGTGAACATATTAGTATACTGCATGGGAGACGAGGCTGACGACGTGCTAAGGGGACTAGACCTAACAGACGGGCAGCGCCAGCAGTACGATGCGGTCAGAAACGCATTTGACAGACATTTTGTCCCCAGAAAGAATGTGATTTATGAAAGAGCAAAGTTTAATAAGCGAGTACAACAGCCAGCGGAAACAGTTGACTCCTTCATAACAGCTCTATATGCTCTCGCTGAAAACTGTGAATATGGTGAACTCCACGATGAACTTTTGAGGGATAGGCTCGTTGTGGGTCTTAAAGATTCATCACTGTCGGAGAGAATGCAGCTCAACAAAGATTTGGCGCTAACCAAAGCTATCACAATGGCGAGACAATCTGAGGAAATAAAAAGACAGCAAACTGACCTCAGAGGCGAAAGCAGCACAGGCAAAACAGCCATGGACGCCGTGCATGTCAGAAAGTCACAGCCCAATAAATTCAGAAGCAGAGAGCAAAAGCAGTTCAAGCCACGAAAACCACAAATAACAAAACAAGAAAATAAAACGTGTTTTAAATGTGGAAAAACACAGATGCACCCAGCAGCACAGTGCCCAGCTAAAAATGCAGAATGCCACAACTGCGGGAAACGTGGACACTACGGGAGAGTTTGTAGGTCTACAGCTGTGCATGAGGTGGCAGACTGTGCAGATGGACTCTTCCTAGGTGAACTGGATTCAGGAGAAGACCCGTGGCTTGCTAACATCTGCGTGAGAGGCAAAAGCATGACCTTCAAATTAGACTCGGGGGCAGATGTCACAGCTATCTCAGAAGAGACATTCAAAGACATTAAGCAGCCAAATGAGCATCTGCAAAAAGCTGAAAAGCCACTGTATGGACCAGGAGGTGCAGCACTGACCGTGCTTGGGTCCACAAAGGAGGACATTTCCTACAGTGACAGGAGCACTGCAGAGACAATCTATGTAGTCAGAAATCTGCGTGTAGCTCTCTTAAGCAGGACAGCTTCTGTGAGACTGAAACTAATTGCCCGAATGGACAATGTTGACCTTGAGACAGTGAAGAAAGCGTACCCGAAGCTATGGGATGGGCTCGGGCTTGTTCAAAAACCGTACACGATTAAGCTGAAGCCCGACGCTAAACCTTATTCACTGAAAGTGCCCAGGCGTGTTCCGCTCCCACTACTGGGCAAAGTCAAAGCAGAGCTACAGAGGATGGAACAGTTGGGGGTGATCAGTCGTGTGGAGGAGCCCACAGACTGGTGTTGCGGCATGGTCGTAGCCCCTAAAAAGGACAAAGAGACAGTCCGCATCTCCGTGGACATGACACCTTTAAATGGGTCGGTGTGTCGTGAAAGATATATTCTTCCCTCTGTCGACCAAACACTAGGCATGCTCACAGGGGTGCAGTATTTCTCCAAGCTCGATGCTAACATGGGCTTTTGGCAAATACCGCTATCCAAAGAATCTGCTCTCCTCACCACATTTATTACGCCATTTGGGAGGTACCATTTCAACCGTCTGCCATTTGGTATTTCCAGTGCACCAGAGCATTTCCAAAACATGATGGTGACAGAAGTGACAGCCGGCCTCGCGGGAGTCGTATGCCACATGGACGACATCCTGGTCTGGGGATCTACGAGAGAGGAGCACGACATGAGACTCCACGCTGTCCTCGACCGTGCAGAGAAGGCAGGCGTCACCCTGGACATGTCAAAATGTGAGTTTGGCAAAAGAGCAGTGAAATTCTTAGGATTCATTGTGTCATCTGAAGGCATGAGCCCCGACCCTGACAAAACTAGCGCGGTGCAGAAGATGAAAGAGCCAAGCACTGTGAGTGAGCTTAGGAGCTTCTTAGGAATGGTGAACCAGCTGGGGAAATTCATCCCAAACCTTTCTGAAAAAGACAAACCACTGAGAGACTTGCTTTCAACTAAAAACATGTGGTACTGGGGGCATGAGCAACAAAACGCCTTTAACAGTTTAAAACAAGAACTGTCATCTGCACCAGTGCTACAGCTCTACAACCCAAACAAACCCCAGAAGATCTCAGCAGATGCTTCTTCATACGGGTTGGGGGCAGTCTTACTACAGAAAGACAATGACGTGTGGTCACCTGTCGCGTATGCCTCGCGATCATTGACAGCCACAGAGCAGCGCTACGCTCAGCTGGAAAAAGAAGCGCTAGTGCTCACCTGGGCCTGTGAAAGATTCAGTGACTTTATTCTAGGGCTACACTTTGAGCTTGAGACCGACCATAAGCCACTAGTGAGCCTACTCGGAGGACAAGCCCTGGATTTGCTTCCACCGCGGATACAGAGATTCCGCATGCGCCTGATGAGGTATTCTTACACTATAAGGCACATTCCAGGCAAAAGCCTCACCACAGCCGACACGCTGTCACGGTTGCCGTTGGCAGGCAACGTGATTCCCAGAGACAATGACCTTATGGAGGACACTGATATCTACGTTGACACAGTGCTGGAGGGCCTTCCTACTAGCAGCAAATACCTTTCAGATCTCCGTGAGCAGCTGCAGTCTGACAGCGTCTGTTCGCAAGTCATGAAGTACTGTGCAGAGGGCTGGCCGGACAGGAACCAGCTGCAGGGAGTGGTAAAGCACTACTGGTCTGAAAGAGCAGTTTTGAGTGTACACAATGGACTACTACTGAGAGGTACAAGGTTGGTCATACCTGCAAACATGCGAAACGCAGTTCTGGACAAAATACACGAGGGACACCAAGGAGTAGTCAAATGTAGAGAACGTGCGCGACAAGCAGTGTGGTGGCCAGGCCTGAGTAACCAAATCGGTGAACTTGTCCTTAAGTGCAGGCTGTGCATTCAGGAGAGAGTTAATGTGAGGGAACCTCTTATGCCCACACGTTTACCTGAGAGGCCATGGCAGAACTTAGGAGCTGATCTGTTCACACTAAAAGACAAAAACTATCTGTTAGTAGTGGATTACTTCTCGAGATATGTCGAGATTGCTCAACTCAGTCAAACTCGTTCAGCCAATGTGATTGTGCATTTAAAGTCAATATTTGCACGCCATGGAATCCCTGAAGTATTGATCACCGATAATGGGCCACAATTTGCATGTCAAGAAATGAGAGACTTTGCAAAGGACTACTGTTTTGAGCATGTTACCAGTAGTCCCAGGTACCCGCAGAGCAACGGCGAAGTGGAGAGAGGCGTCCAGACCGTCAAGAATCTTCTCAAAAAGGCTAGCGATCCATACAAGGCGTTGCTGGCATACAGAACAACAGCACTGGCAAATGGCTACAGCCCGGCTCAACTTCTCATGGGGCGCAGGCTTCGTACTACCTTGCCAATGCTTCCTGAAACCTTACAGCCCCGTCTGCCTGATTTTCAGCAGGTTAGTTGTTCGGAGAGAGAGAAACGGCTGAGACAAACCGAAAGTTTTAACAAGAGACATAGAACAAGAGAACTGGATAAATTGGTGCCAGGACAACCAGTCTGGATCACGGACGCAAGAGCACAGGGCACAGTGACAGCAGTCCACCCGACTCCACGATCGTACGTCATCAGTGGGCCCCAAGGGACAATTAGAAGGAACCGCAGTCATCTTGTGCCGATCCCGCAAACAGAGGCTCAAACCGAAGCCACACAGATCCAAGCTATTCCTACAGAGACAGTTTCTGAGCCAAGCGCACCCCATACACCAGGTGTGGTTAGAACCCGGTCTGGTAGGGAGGTGATTAAACCGAAAAGACTTGATCTGTGACGCTGATTGTTTGAAAACGGAAAAGTGTGTTTCAAATGCTAAGTTGTGGTTTTAAGAGTAGCATGTTGAAAAGAAAAAAAGTGTTTATTCTGTTACAGGTTGAAAAGAAAAGAGAAAGTGTTTATTCTGTTACAGGAGGAAAAGAAAAAGTGTTTATGACAATACTGACTTTATGTTTCCTGAAATGTTGGGGTATGCCTGTATTGAAAAAGCTATATGCAGTTATGTTTTGTTTGAAGAACAAAAGAATGTACCAGTCCGACTTCAGTAAGGGGGATGTGGTGTAATCTATATTGGTGAATATCATGCGCCACTAGGGGGCAGTACTTACCCTTCTAGACAGGAGGTGATGCTATGTCATGAACATAGAGTGAGCTGGAATAAAGATGGTGGGATTCCACGTTATCGCCTAAATGAGGAGTTTTATTAAAAGAGCCCAACGCAACAAGATATAAACCAAGTTTGGGTGGAGTTTATTTTCGTTATTCTGACTTTTTCCGTACTGCGTGCTAGCTAGCATGACGGAGTTTCTATACAGCTGGGTGGTGCTATGAAGTTAATGATGTTGAACTTTATTTTGTTCATAAGTTATTAGAGTTGCCAACCGTCCCGTCTGGTATTCAGAGAAAATATTACGCGTTTCTTATTGAGGTGAAAAGGAACAGTTTGTCCCGTAATTCAGCTACAATGAAAAAGGCACAAAGCTGGAGTTATTCTGTCTTTGCTGCACAGCTGCCTCTTCTTTCATTCTCCCCCCTCCCTCTCCCGTTTCTACTTCAGTCATGAAACTGATCAATGATCAGCTGATCGTCTTTTCTCTCTTGTTTGTTTATCGCTCACTTTGCGCCGAAAGAGGAAACCAGCGGATGTCGCGCTAAACAACAGCAGCACGTTTAAGCTTGATCAGTTATTGTTAGAATTTATTTAATATTACTTTCTAGTATCAGCTGATGTTTTCTGGAGCCACAGCTGTAAAGCTGCTGGTCATGATATGGTTTGGTTATCTGGTGAGAGGGAAACATGAAGATGAAAACAGGAGATGTCCTTACTGAATCATCAGAGCTGTGATGGAGAAACAGGTTTACCTTTTAGGTGACATGAATGAGTCGAAGGGAAGTTATGAACTGTTTCTGAGAGACAAATAACACCAGGATCCTTTTTTAGGTAGCTGACAGCTGGTAACTGTGCAGGGGCGGGTCTAGCAAAGTGTTGCCAGGGGGGCATGTAGGGCATTAACAGGGAGAGGGGGGCACAAAGAAATACTTTTCTTTCTTATTCTCATTTAAAATGTCTCGCTTTTAAAAAATAATTATCTGAATCTTACAACAAACGATTGATAGATTGATGCATATATACCATCAAAACAGTGTACATCACTGTCACAACAGCGTTTGTTTTCATTCAAAGGCTTTATGATTTTTCCTATAATGGCGGGCCGGTCTCTAGTCAAAATGCCCGGGCCAATTTTCTGTCCCAGTCCAGCCCTGTATGCAGCTCATCTGCAGTCTGGTGTTACCTACATCTTCCTATTCAGAAGGCAGAATTTCCGAGTTCTGAGTACAATCGAAAGCACCACGACTGCAGTTTTTGTGTTGGATGTAAAAGGCGCACATGACGCTGTGACGTAGGCTAGAATCATGGCGGCAGTCAATGACGGTCCAGGCGTGGGATTTCTCTCGTGGAAATATGCACATTATCTTTTCCTTTCTATTGGTAGGTGGCACAGTGCACAGTGGCAAGTAAACAAGCTAGAAGACTGGCAAAGTTATGGAAGCAACACATTAACAAGAGAATTCTGAGTAAAACCAAAGTTACTTTCCCTAGTAACTAGTTACTTTGAAAGTAACGAGTAACTTGAAGTAACTGAGTTACTTTTGAGAGAAGTAACTAGTAATGTAACTAAGTTACTATTTTAAAGTAACTTACCCAACACTGGTCACCACGCACTGACATCTTAAGGTGGGGGCTGCAGCTGTTATTTCTAATATCAAATCACTTTTTCAGAGATAACTGGAGGAAGAGTTTCGATGCACAGAATCCAAGTTGTTTGAAGTACAGTATAAGTTTACTCACTCTGTGGTGATTTGTGCTAAGTCCCCAAACCATTACCAAATAGTTTGCTGACCGTGACATCACCGTGCTTGAATGGCCAGCCAGCTTAACCAAGCTAAACCCTACAGAGCCTAGGTAACCAGTAGGCAGACTGTACTGTAAATCTTTTTTGATTGGTCTTATAAACAGTGGCGTGTCTAGAAAATTTTTGTTGGGGGGGCCAGGTAGGGGCACAGATTTGGAGAAGGGTGGCAGATTTAATTGGCAGATAATGTTTAAAAAAAAAATTCTACCAACCCTTAACCATAATTCAATAATCCTATAAACCTAATAACCAAATGCACTTTTAACTCTTATTAGAATGAGATTTTAACCACTACGGTGCAAAGTTTTTAGATACTGCGTTGATAAAGTACAAGAGATACAATCAGTGCTTTGTCAGTGTTTACTCAGCATTCAAGGACATCAATATTTGCATAGTATTTTTACTGACATATAGTGCACATATGTTTTGGGCAAAAACATTTTTGAAAATTAAAATACGAACATTTGTAACAAACAATTGACAAATTAGCCAATGCCAATGCAAAACTTTATCTGCCTGTTAAAAAAAGAAGATAATCTTCTCACAAACTGGTGTTTGATTTTGAAACAGGAAAAAAGTGGGGAAACAAATGAAAAGACTAACATTTGAATAAAACCTGAAAGCAAGTAAATACTTTCTATGCTGCCTTATGGTCAACTTTGCTAATATTGATAAAGAACAACACTGGCTGATGATAAAATACAGTCAGCTGGCATGGTGACACTGCCAGTATTAACCTGCAGGGCTGGACTGGGACAAAAAAATTGGGCATTTTTACTACAGACCAACCCACCAGGTAGTAAAGCCATAAAGCCTTTGAATGAAAACAAATGCTGTTGTGACAGTGATGTACAGTCTTGTTGGTATATGTATG
Organism: Aulonocara sp. 'chitande type north' Nkhata Bay; assembly: GCF_057382095.1. Taxonomy (NCBI): domain Eukaryota; kingdom Metazoa; phylum Chordata; class Actinopteri; order Cichliformes; family Cichlidae; genus Aulonocara; species Aulonocara sp. 'chitande type north' Nkhata Bay. Next base: position 41,578,387 of record NC_141361.1, on the reverse strand, counting down.
ATTTCTATACATTTTACGTCAGATAAAAACTTTGGTTGTAAGATTTAGATAATTATTTAATAAAAACTAGGTATTTTAAATGAGAATAAGAAAGAAAAGTATTTCTTTGTGCCCACCTTTCCCTGTTAATGCCCTACCTGGCCCCCTGGCAAAACTTTGCTAGACCCGCCCCTGCACAGTTACCAGCTGTCAGCTACATAAAAAAGGATCCTGGTGTTATTTGTCTCTCAGAAACAGTTGATAACTTCAACTCATTCATGTCACCTAAAAGGTAAACCTGTTTCTCCATCACCTGTTCAGCTCTGATGGTTCAGTAAGGACATCTCCTGGTTTCATCTTCACGTTTCCCTCTCACCACATATCTAAACAGACATCATGACCAGCAGCTTTACAGCTGTGGCTCCAGCAAACATCAGCTGATACTAGAAATTAATATTAAATACATTCTAACAACAGCTGATCAAGCTTAAAAGTGCTGCTGTTGTTTAGCGCAATATCTGCTGGTTTCCTCTTTCTGGCGCAAAGTGGGCGATAAACAAACGAGAGAGAAAAGCCGATCAGCTGATCATTGATCAGTTTCATGATTGAAGTAGCAACAGGAGAGGGAGGGGGAGAGAATGAGAGAAGAGGCAGCTGTGCAGCATAAAGACAGAATAAATCCAGCTTTGTGTCTTTTTTCCATTCTAGCTAAAGTTCGGGACAAACCGCGTCTCCTCTCAGCTCAATACGAAACGTGTAATATTTTCTCTGAATGAGGGACCATTCCATTTTTTTAAGGAGCCGTTGGCAACTCTACTAACCTTATGAATAAAATAAAGTTCACTATCAGTAACATCATAGCACCCACCCAGCTGTATAAAAACTCCAAGCTGGCTAGAACGCAGTATGAGTTATTGCAACTGACAGTAAAAAGTCAGCAACATGAAAATAAACTCCACCTAAACTTGGTTTATATCTGACCCAGATAGACTGCAGGTCATAACTTCTTACCTGAAGTTCAGTTCACCTGACACTCGGACTGGTGGCTGCTTCGGGGCTCTCCTCCTGCCTCCCCTTCCCTCATCCACCTGTTGCCTCTGTGGAAGCCCCGCCATAGCCACCACCAAACAACGGAGTTATTGCTACACATCGACCTGCATCTGGCCAATCCACCACCTCTCATTGTTCATGCCATTACAAAAAAAATAAAAAAATAAGTCACTGGGGATATGCCCGATGGCCAGTCCAGCTATGTTAACCTGCAACCAAATTTGCAGCTCCATACAGCAATGTTACGACTTAGATTATATCTTATAACTCATAACTCTTATGTTAGCTGCCCTCAGTAGCATACTGTCTGAAATATTCCACAGCTGCAATAATTCTTTAAGTGTTATTTTTTTCCTTGGTATTCTAATTTCACCGAAGTTTACTAAACTCAACAAACTTGATATTACTTACCGGGACATTTATTCTGTCCTCATTTTCTTTCACCGAAAAATTGTTTCCTGCAGTGCCATCTTTCGTGCTTGGCTCTCCTACCTTTGCTAACGTGATGCGCATAGCGCAGAAGCGATGCTGCATTCACTTACACTCGGATATCTGAGCGTCACCGTGAAAACATAATCGGACATTTGATATTTGATTGAATTTTATTGTTTTGCCTTTGGGGTGGCACCTGGGGTGGCCAGTCTGGTTTGGGGGGTGGCCTGTGCGCCCCCAGGCCACCCCGCTGGACACGCCATTGCTTATAAATACATTTCAGAAATACCTTTTGGACTTTCATGAAATGAATCATAGTCATCAAATTAAAACAAAAAGAATTCACTTGACATGTAATATAGATTGCATAAAAAATGAGTTTGCTCACGATGTTCTCGTTTCTTCATATGAGTTTGTATTGCAAATATTAAAAAATGTTCTGTAAACTCCGTACCAGTTGGAGGCAGCACTGCGCCAGTTTGGGGTTTTTTGTTTGGCCCGAACATGAGGAAGAAGTAGAAAGAAAGTGAGGAAGTGAGGAGGTGAGGAAGTGGACCTGCGGGGCTGCGAAGTGGACAGCAGAGTTTCGTGGCGTGTGCTGTCCTTAGAGCTTTGTCTTTTCCTTTAGCCGATCTTTGTTGTCGTGTACAGGATGTCTAAGAACACGGTGTCCGACCGCTTCAGGAAAGTAGATGTCGATGAATACGACGAGAACAAGTTCGTGGACGAGGAAGAGGGAGGAGAGAATCAGGGCGGTCCGGACGAGGCCGAAGTGGACTCTCTGCTCAGACAATATCCTTTAAGTTGGCGGCTGTTCTGCTGACGGCACGGCGAACAGTGATGCGTGTATGTGGACAGCTCCGCTGTTTGAAGGGCGGAGTATCGGTCCAGTATCGGTGCTTCTCGGTACCCGTTTTTATATGGTTAAAATAATGTTCCGGGTATTTACAGTGACATAAAGTTGACGTTTCTGTGACATCCTGTGTGCAGTTTGTTTCATAGGAGCCTGTGAAACCTGACTTCCGGGTGTCAGTCACAGGAGGGTGTGGTTCTCTGTGACTTTTTCCTTTTTAAGGAAATGTTTCAGCCCCATTCTTTGTCCGTGTGTCGGACTGTGTGTATTATCAGAATTGTCATGTATTCACGCTAAAGAGCTGCTGTTCGACTGTGTTTCTTTCACCTGCAGCTTTCCGCGCCTTTAAAGGCCTCGATGAAACCAACAGCAGTGCTTTAAGGTGAGCTCGGCTGCATAGAGAGCAGGCTGAGGAGCTGTGCAGGAGGACTCGCTGCCTCTACTTTACCGCTGTCGTTTATGGAGCACCATAGAGTAGTCCTTTTACTCTGAATTAGGGCTGCCACACACGATTATTGTGAGAGTCGACCAATCAGATCATCATCCACTGGACGTGAAACGTACAGCTTATTGCACCAGCAGCATCTGCTCTGATATAACTATCATTAGCTTACAGCTTGAAGTGTTTCAGGTATGTGCTAACTAAAAATAAAGACAAGGTGATAGTTTAATTACACTTTTAATGAAATTTGCAGATTGTCTCAGTGGAAACTCAGCCGTCTGCTACTTCATATCTAAAATATAACAGCACACTGGAGTAAACTCTCTATCATCTCACACTTCTTTTTAATCAATTTTCTGCTTGACGTTTATTCAACTGTGTGAAAACTGTAACTTTAATCTCAGCCAAACCGATTTACTGAGGAACAAACAAAACGCTGAAAAAAGCCAAACAATAACATTTTTAAGTTATCTAAGTGACTTTTATATCATGTTTAACCTGAGTAGCGAAAGACCGCGGGGGGTTTGAGAACGATGTGCCAGGAGTTGAACCTTGACCTCCCGGCCAGCACATCTCCGAAAACATCGGAGCACTTTTGTAAATATGTGATGTCTTGATAAATCGACCAGATATTTGAGGTTTACACAGCTGCATTCTCGCCTGAAAATATCTGAAAACTTTATTTTGTGACCCAGAAAGAGTAATATTAAAACTAAGTAGCTGCCGCCATCGTTGGAAACTGTAATTGGCTGGGCCGCGCTATGAATTCTGGGATAGGTTGGGTCATGAAGGATACACCCGACCCATCCTTCAAATCTGGGGAAATTAAGGACGCATTTGGAGAAGTCTTCGAGTTTGGACAGCCTTTGTCGCGTCGCTGTAACAAATGCAGCCTCTGAATTTGGACACAGCTACGATACCGGAGACTAATTTTTCCTCGGGGTTTAACGGCAGCTGGCATCCTTGTAGATGCAGTGCTGCCATCTTCTGTTTCAGTCCGTTATTACACTCTTAAATCCTACTACTTATTCCTGCGTCTTTCAGGATCTTGCAAAGCTTCAAACGACACGTCGACTATTAAATTAGTCGTCAATGATTTTGATAGTCGACGAATCGTGGCAGCCCTACTCTGACTCTTGACTTTGTGTGCCTAGTTGTAAAATTTAGTCACAGAAGTCTTTTTTTTTTTTAATGTTATTTGTAATGAAACCTGCTGTTTGCTTTAGAAACAGTTTACTCCTTGTTTTGTAGTTGCACTTTATAGTGTCTATAGTGTATACTATATGTGTATTCATTTAAAACAGGAAGCACAGGTCGTGTATCTCCATCTCTGTGTTGTCCTTGACTGATATTTTGTAAGGGGAATCTGAATGGAGCTCTCAGTGCTGTCCTAAAGAATCCTCCAATCAACACCAAGAACCAGAATGCCAAGGTAACCGTGTTTTTATTCAACCTGACTCTCTACATTTATTTTCAATTCACTTCAGTTTCATTTATACACTACCAAATCACAACAACAGCCTCCTCACGATGCTTTATATCGTAAGGTAAAGAATCAAGACAACAATAAAGAGAGCAAGCACTTGGTGACAGTGGGAATAAAAAAACTCCCTTTTAAAGGAAGAAGCCTCCATCAGAACCAGGCTCAGGGAGGGCCAGCCAGGATGATCTGATATCGTCGTGTTGGTGTTGTTCCCAGATCATCATGAAATTGTTGTTCCAGGTTCAACATTGCAAGTGACCAGTCACATTGTTGTGACGTTATTCTTTTGCGCGCCAAGCCATTCGTGCATTTATGAAATTCCAATGTTGCAAGGACAATATCAATTCAGCTTAGCGTTTATTAAAGGGTTAGGGTCCGTTGATCGGCGGACAGAGGCGGTTTCTCGCAGCTTAAGTACAGTTTTTTTGTTTTACGGCGGTTTTTCCCGAAGTCGCAAAAGTATGACGTCACAACATTCTGATTGGTCACTTGCAATGTTGATCCTGGAACAACATTTACTATGTTGATCTGGGAACAACACCAACACGACGATATCAGATCGCGCGGGCCAGCCGACAGCTGCGATACTCCACAGTGGCATTTAACTTCTCTGAATGTGGTTCTTTATGTTTTCCTAAGAGATTTAAATGAAACATAATCCAAGAGTAACGCTTCAGTTTTAATTAAAAGGTTTTCATAGAAAAGCTCCATTAACTGCTTAGGAGTTACAGCCTGTCTCAGCTGCCATGGGGCAAGAGATGGGGCACAGCCCGAACAGGCTGTCAGTCAGGGCTAACACAGGGAGACAGACAGCCATTCACTTTCACACCTATAGTCAGTTTAGCGTCACCAGTTAGTCTTTGGACTATGGGAGGAAGCCAGAGGTAGCCCACACTGACATGGGGAGAGCATGTAAACTCAAAGTAGAAAGGCTCTGGCCAAATGGTCGATTCAAACCCAGGACCTGGGATTGAATTGACCTTCTTGCTGTGAAGCAAAAGTCCTAACCACTGTACCCCCATGCTGCTTATATACATATACCCCCACTAATATTTAGTTAACATATTTTGGTTGCACCTTGACAACATGCTTTTGGTAGCCATCAATAAGCTTCTGGCATAATTCTGGACTGATTGGAAACTCTTCTTGGCAGAATTGGTTTAATTTGGTTAGTTTCCTTGCATGGACCTGACTTAAGTATATATACTTAACAGACCATCAGAGCATTATATACACCTGCTATTTAATAATATTTCTTATCTAAATAATTTGACTTAACAAAACTTTATGAAGAACAAAATATTTTAACCTCACACATAATACTAGCCAGGCCCTTGTAGTCAGTGTGACCAAAGGTAGCATAGCTACCATTAGCTCTTCCCCAGCAGGTTGTCCCTAGCAGCCGGAAAAACAGGATGGTTGGTTGATGGTGAGGAGCAAGCGTAGTCTCTCTATCAATCAGCTATGTACCACAGGCCCTCAACTGTTATTTAAAAAGCCATCACTTGACCCAGCTGTCTTAGCTAGTTATAGGATCATCTCAAACCTCTTTTTATTGCAATTTTTTTCAAAAACACAGAAAAAGCACAGAAACAGCTTTAGTGAAGGTTACAAATGATCTTCTTATGGCCTCTGACAGTGGACTCATCTCTGTGCTTGTCCTGCTAGACCTCAGTGCAGCGTTCGATACTGTTGACCATAATATCCTATTAGAGCGATTAGAACATGCTGTAGGTATTACAGGTACTGCACTGCAGTGGTTTCTATCATATCTATCTAATAGACTCCAGTTTGTGCATGTAAATGGAGAGTCCTCTTCACACACTGAGGTTAATTATGGAGTTCCACAGGGTTCAGTGCTAGGACCAATTCTGTTTACATTATACATGCTTCCCTTAGGCAGCATCATTAGAAGACATAAATGATACCCAGCTTTATCTATCCATGAAGACAGATAAGACGGGTAACATGAAATATGGTATCTAAGCAGATTCTTACTCTGAAATATGGTATCTAAGCAGATCCTTACTCTGGATGGCATTACCTTGGCCTCCAGTAACGCTGTGAGGAACCTTGGAGTCATTTTTGACCAGGACATGTCCTTCAATGCACATATTAAACAATCGAAATACTTTACGTGGGTTACAGTTGCTCCAAGACAGTAACAGTAATAGACTAAACTAATTACATGATACAATATGTTACAAAGTTTAGAAATATAAGAAATAGCTCTAATATATACAAATAGCTCAATTATAAATATCAAGAATATATGAGGGACATTTAACCTGTGAACTTTGTCACTTGTGCAACAGTGTGTAGCTATTGCAGTCTGTACTGTGCATTAGATGGAGGAGTTGTACAGGGAGATGGCCACAGGCAGAAATGATTTCCTGTGTTGTTCAGTGGTGCATTGTGGGTAATCTTAGTCTCTCACTGAGCGTGCTCCTGTGACTAGCCAGCACATCATGGAGTGAGTGGGAGGTATAATCCAGCATTGTCTTCATCTTGGATGATAGCTGCCTCTCAGGTACCACCTTAAGGGAGTCAACCCTAAACCTGCTGCCCCAGCATGCAACACCATAGAGGATAGCACTGGCCACAACAGACTCATAGAAAATCCTGAGCATTGTCTGACCAATGTTGAAGGACCTTAGAGACGACTCTGGCCCTTCCTGTAGAGTACAGTGATGTTTTTAACCCAGTCCAGTTTATTATCTATGTGTACTCCGAGGTATTTATAGTCCACATGGATTGAAACAGGTGTCACAGGTTTCCTGGTCCTCCTAAAGTCCACAATCAGTTCTTTGGTCTTTGCCACACTAAGCTGCAGATGATTCTGCTCACATCACAGCCCTCTGGCTACTCTGACTCATCATCCCTGCTGATGCATCCAACCACCGCAGAGTCATCAGGAAACTTCTGAAGATGGAGGTCTCTGTGCAGTGGCTGAAGTGTGTGGTGTACAGGGTGAGGAGGAAGGGGGAAGGACGGTCCCCTGTGGTGTTCCTGTGTTGCTGATCACCTTGTCAGACACACACATATTGTGGTCTTCCTGTCAGGTAATCAACAATCCAGGACACCAGAGAAGCATCCACCTGCATCACTGTAAGCTTATCACCCAAGAGGGTCGGCCTGATGGTGTTGAAAGCACTGGAAAAGTCAAAAACATGACCCTCACAATGCTCGCCAACGTGTCTAGATGGGTGCAGACGCGATTGAGCAGATAGATGATGACATCCTCAGCTCCGAGAAGGGGCTGGTAAGCAAACTGAAGAGGATCCCTGACGTGGTCTGAGTATGGGTCGGAGCTGGTCCAGGATGAGTCTTTCCAGGGTCTTCATGACGTGGGATGTCAGGCCTGTAGTCCTGGGGTCCTCTTCTTGTCTCTGTCTTAGAGATAGGCTCAGAGTAGAGCTGCTACCCCTCCACATTGAAATTAAAGGTTTCCTCTTTGATAAAGCATGCAGTTGGGGCTGGATCAAATGAACCTAAATCCTCCCTTGGTTACCCTGCAGTAGGTTTCGGCTTCCCGTGATGCACTGAGTGTTGACTGTGCACTGACTATATGTTTATACATCACTCTGCACATGAGATATTATTCATCTCTGGTAGGGCTGGGTATCGTCACTGATTTCTAGAATCGATTCGATTCCGATTCACAAGGTCCTGAATCGATTTGATCTTCGATTCGATTTGAATCTGGGAAATTTTGACAGTCAGAAATAATATAATTCAGATCAGTACATTTACATATTTTTGTATCTATAAAAAGGAAGCTGACACTTTCCAGACTTTATCAAAGGTGTGAGCATCACAGCAGAGGCCTTTGTGTCAAAGTCGCTGAAGATAAAACACAGAAAAACATGAAGGAGATTTTCCTGTTCTGGAATTTTATAAAAATATTCTGCAGTACATCAAAAATGAAAGAAAACCATTAATCAGCATATGAACGTTACCTCTGAAGTTACAGCGGTTTTATTAGAGACACGGCTAACAGGCATTTTGTATAATTTTAAAAAGTTTACATTTGTTCAGAAGCCTGTTGAACAGCAGAAATTAGGTTTTCTTTTCAGAAGTAAGTAAAAACAACATCGGCCGACAGCCTGTAAACAACGGTAGACTTGTGCGTAACAAGCAAGCGAATAATGCAGAAAACAGATTTTTAGACGGGAAACTGTTGTTGAAGTACAGAGAGAGAGAGGGAGAGAGAGAGAGAGAGGGAGAGAGAGGGAGAGAGAGGGAGAGAGAGAGAGAGAGGGAGAGAGAGAGCTGTGCATGAAGTGTGATTTTATCCTGGTGGAAGCAAAACAGCAAAAGTCAGAGTGAATTCATGACGATGTTTATGTGAAGCGTAGTTTGGATCTGCTTTTGCTGCTGGTTCGGTCAATGTTGTTTGGAGAGAGATCAAACTAACAGCTTCAGAATCGGCGCAAAAAGGGCGTGAACACAAAGCTCGACCCGCCGAAACATCAGAATCAGCGAGCTGTCGGCTTTCAGCCCCGACTGTGAGAAAGGCGACATCTCACCGATTCTGCTCCACGCTTTGTGTTTACGTCTATGTGCAGAAGCCGTGTTCCTGCTCTCATTCACTGTCTTAGCTGTTTGGTGGTTGTCAAAATTTTGTGACGTTTCACCAGAGATTCTGGAATTTTGGGCAAAATACATTTATATTAAAAAATCGATTCAGGATTTTAATGAATCGATATCACGTTATCCAGCGTTTCTTTTTTCTGTCTTCCTCCCCAGCCCTCCCTGAGTGGGATTCTGCTGGAGTCATCTTCCTGCTAAAAGGGAGTTTTTCATTCCCAGTCTCCTCACAGTGCTTGCTGTTTTCTTTGTATTATTGTAGGGTCTTTACCTTGCAATATAAAGTACCTTGAGACAACTGCTGTGAATTGTGGCTGTATAAATAAAATTGAATTGAAATGATGTGGGAGCTCAGATGTCTTGATGGAAAGTGTTCATTTAGGTACCTGCTTTTTAATATGCAGTATCCTCCCCCTCTTTATGTGTGTTGGTGCATAGGAGCGAGCAGAGCAGCTGGTGGTCAAAGTGTTGAGCAGCTTCAAGAGCAGTGACATAGAGAAGGCTGTGGGCTCTCTGGACAAAGCAGGAGTGGATCTGCTCATGAAATACATCTACAGAGGCTTTGAGAAGCCCTCTGACAACAGTAGTGCTGTACTCCTGCAGTGGCATGAAAAGGTCAGTGCTTTCTGTTAATTAAGCTAATACAATCTTAGAGTGGAAATTGTGCTGAAATCGAAACCAGTTTCCATTAAGTGGTTAGTGCCACGTTCACAAAGCCAGAGCTTTGATCACAATCACAGACGATTCCCTCAAATCATAATGCAGAGAAAAGTTTATGGACGTTTCTTTTCTGTGCGTCCTCAGGCCCTGGCAGTGGGAGGAGTTGGCTCTATCGTGAGAGTCCTGACTGCGAGGAAGACGGTCTGATGGTCGCCGAACCTGCAGCGTCCAGTCACACGCCACAGCTGATTGTGTTTCTGAGCTTCTGTCTTTATATAGGACTTTTTTTCCAACTGCTCTTCTTTCTACTTTTTTTTCTACTTTCTGGATTTCACACACATTTCTAGGATTTCAAAGTGCTGGGTGTCAGTCAGGCGGCAAGGTGCTGGCACCTCACACAATCTGTTTGGCATCCCTGCAAAGAGACCTCTCACTCAGACGCAAAGCAGCTCCACAGCTCCTCCTTTAAACAGCTCCCCGGCTGCTCTGCTGGCTCTCGCACCATTCGCGCTGTCTTCTCTGCATCTTTCCCCTTTTCCTCTGGTAGAGTCGGACTCATCCAGAGGAAATATTCCTGTTTACCCTCAACTTTCTCAAGATGTTTGTCCACTTTTTTTTTTTTTTCTGCTCATGCCAAAACTGTGTTTGGTTCAGCCTGATTCGTGGCTGTTCTTCTTACGTTGATTCTTTGTATATTTGAAACAACAAAAGAATAAAGAGCCGAAGCTGAACACTTGTCTTTTCTGCTTCTGTTGAATCCTTTTATACATATAAAACTACTGTAGTTGTTTTGCTCACACATTTGAAAATGAGTTTGTATTCTGCTTTTATCACAACAGCAGGATAGTTGTTAGTGATGGGATGAGCAGAGCCGTCGGAGCGTGTCGAGAAATCCGGACGGTCTTTGATGAACAGCCTTTTGAGGCTTTCTGCTTTATGGGCGAGTGATGTGAGTGACGACTTTGAGCCAGTAAAGTATTAGACACGATATGCCTGTAAATAATGATCGTGTTTACTATAATATTCATAAGTTTTATTTCAAGTTTAAGTGTTTGTTGTGCACCAGGCTAGAGTAAAACACCATCTCATCTATGGGTGTCATCCAGATGTGAGACTTTATAGGACTGTTTTACTGGTGCAGTCTGGCTTCCTCAGTGCAAGAAACCAGTGGAGTCTATAGAGAGCCACATGTGCCAAAACTAAATGCATCATTAAATGAAACATAAGCTAATTTTGTTTAACATTCTGGTATTTTGAGCGATGTTTCTAACAAATGACTATAATTATTGATATTTTTTATTTACAAAGTAGCAGAACAAATGATAGAATCAGCCAATGTTCAGGGGAAAAACTTTAATATGACAACTGAATCCAATTCATTAAAAATACCTTTGATGTGAAGTTGCACTGATGTATTCAGCTCTATGCCGAGGTCATGTAACACTGGACTCCACTGAACTGAAAGGATGTCAAACATGATTACAGAGCAGAAACAGCACCGTGTGCTCCATGTTGAACTCAGATTCAGCTTTATTGACCAAACAGAAGGATGCAGTATACAAGCTCCACACACTGCTGATCAGATGCACTCGTCCTAAACGAAACATGAGTAACGCTGTGACTCGTAGGGTTCTCTCTCATGGTGAGTGTATTTTGTGAAATGGGACCATTTTCTTTGCTAAAGTTGAAAGTCACGCTCCTCTGTGACTTTCAAAAGTCCAATGTTGATTTCTGCTCAAACTATTTTTATTCAGAATAATGTATAGGTCAGTAAAACGAAACGGTATCTGCTCAAGCACTGAGGTTAGTTGCAACAGCTAGTTTCTACTTTTCCTTCAGCTGCTACATTTTGCTTAACTACCTTTTTCTCTAGAACGGCAGAAATGAGTAAAGTGTCATCTACACTCTCCAGAACCCAAGTTATACTTACTGTGCAGAAAGATCGTTCTCTGGTTATCGACTCGAATGAAAGAATAGCAGCAAATCGTCACCTGAGACGAGCTGCATCCAAAGAAAGAATGTTTGCTGTTTTTTAGTTTCAAGGTTTAGGAAACAAATGAGTCGTTCTAAACTTTATAAACTTTGCTTCACCGACTTTTATCCATAATTTAGACGTTTCTCTAATAACATTTTGACTTGCAGTGAGCAGAGCACTTCCATTTATTTAAATTAACAGATTCTCCAACTCCTCTAATATAACCCATACTATACATTAATCAGAAACATGGCATTGTGCTATACCATTTGTTTAACAGCTGCAGGTTTTAAAGACAGACGGAAAACACGTTACAGGATATCAAACATGATATTTGTATGAAACCAAGTCATTTCCATGTTCTGTGTCTGAACACTTCCTTTTCCCACCATCAGTGAAAACAAGTTTATGACATGACACAGGCTGTACTGACAGTTTATTCCCTTCACATTCTCATCAACACATTTCAGTAATCACTCACAAGTAGTGTCCATGCAACCGAGCATGAGCTCACGTTAGCACAGCTCAAACTCTGCACATGTTTGTGGTTTGTTGAAATGTACCAACTGGCAACCAGTCTGAACACAAATTGACAAAGTCACAACATTTACGGTACACGTTTAGACTCGCACTCACTCAGGAATCACCCTTTCCGTGGAGTTTCTCTTCCAAACACTCAGGAACCTGACTGCTGGGTGGAAAATGAAACAAACTGTATCAAAGATTTCTCCAGGATGTGTCTGTGAGAGCAACGAGTTAACCTCCCTGTGATGGACAGCCACCCTCAGCAAACAGGATAAATACTGTAAAGGTCAAACTGTCCAAGCCTCCGATCACACATACTGTTACAAAAGACATTTATAAAAGGATGAGCGATAGAGAGCAGCCACAGATATTAGAAGACAGTTTGTTCCTACAGATCAGGGCAACTGAGATTCTCCAACTCAAATCAGGGTTCATAAACCAGCTGTACACGTCAACTTTGTGACCGTGACAAGACGACCAAATCTGTTGGTTTGTTTCCATTTTCACGTAAACTAACAGTCACACGTGGCAAGATTCTCTTCCGCTTATCAGGACTGCAGGGATGCTGGAGCGTATCCCAGCTACCACAGGGCGAGAGGCGGGGCACGCCCCGGACAGGCCTGTCTCAGGGCGAGCGACCATTCAAACCTGTGGGCCATTCACAATCACCAGTTACCCTAACCAACTGTGATGTTCTGGGAGTACTGGGAGAGAACCACACAAACAAAACACAGCAAGGCTGGACAGTGGAGTCGAACTCAGGACCTAACCACTGCACCACCGTGCCGCCATAATTATATATAGAAGAGTGTTCTAACAGAAACACATTTCAATGCAACACATATTCACATTGTGGCTTTTATTTACTTCCATGCATGTCAGATGCATCGTACATGGCCCACTAATGCATGGCAAACTGTTCACAGGCATTTTAACAAAGCGCATCATTCTGATATCCTGGAGGTCACTGGGAGTGATCGTGTGCTCCTACACTGTTTGGACAGAGCTGGTCCTGGTTTTTAAGGCCCTAAACCCAGCCACATGTCACCCATGTGATGCAGGGCGGTTTCCAAAGTCAAACAGACCCACGAGTCCCAGCCTAAAGGCCATCCAGATGAAGACAGTATACCATGTGCTTTTAACGTCACGCTATAGATGGACCCTGGATTTGTTTGGAGAGAATCCACAGTTACTGTCAGCAGCCCAGTCTGTCGGCTGCTGTTCTGATCTGCTACATCATACTAAGATAGAAACAACACGGATACAGATAATATAAAACAAGGGGTTTCTTCTATGTACAAGAGTCCTTTTGAGGGTTTTAGTCAACCCTGTCATCTCCTTCAGAAATACACTTCTGCTCTTGTTTCTGTGTGCCGCACAGGTATCCATGTCCATGCATTTGATTTTCCTCTGAGTGTGTGTGTGTGTGTGTGTGTGCGCACGTGTGTGTGTGTTTTCCTGGCCGTCTACTTGTGTTCTTTAGTAGGGGCAAAGTAGAGCTCCATGGGTTTGTTGACCTTCCAGTACTTTTCACTGACCAGTTCCAGGGAGAAGGAACCATTCAGCACCTGTGGACAGAGTTCAACACGTCATTTCCCAAACACACTGAATCACACAGTATTTTGAATGTAGCCATTGAATCTGTTGTTGTTACTGTGAACTGTTTTTGCACATAGAAAAGCTAAACCTGCTGTCTCACCTTTGTGCACATCCCTTTACAACATCGTACGTCTACATCAAATGTGCCAAGTGCCAGTGTTTTACATCATTTCCTCAAGGATTAAAAAAAGGGAATAAGTGGTTAGCGCCCCCTAGTGTGGTGCCTCGTTGACTACAGCCAACATGAATTCTTCCACTTTAAAAATAAAACCACAAAGCTAAACCTTGGTATACTAATAATAATGCTATACTATATAACTTGTTTTATTTTTGTGCCAGCCCCTAACACTGTAAGAAAAACATGGGTTGGAAAAATTAAAACTAATGGCCACCAGATTATCATACTGTGGGTGCAAAAAGTCTTCCGGTCTTACAGAAGTCTGTGGGACAACAGCCTTCAGTCCACGTCTGTGTGGATCACAGTGAAAAAGACAGGATAGCTATATGTTTAGTAAAGCTGAGTGTGTCTGTGTGGGTGCTCACAGTGAACTGGTTTCCAGCTGTAGGTATGTAGATGGTGTACTGTTTCTCTGAAGCTGCCTCCACATTAACAGGACTGGCTTCAGCGTTTCTCCTCAGCTCCTCCAGAGCCAGTCGCACAGCCAGGTATTTAGACAGGTGATCCACTGTGGCGTTACCGGATGTCTTTATGTAGCGAGGGACAAACTCCACACTGTGCAGACACAAAAGCACTCGTGTGAATATGTGCAGGAACTGGATTTTCAGAGCTAACGTAGGGTGTGTATTATATTGAAATGGATGTGTCAGCAGCAATGTCTGACTACCTGTTGTGACCGTCATCCTTCTCCATCAGGGTGGGGTGTGGCCTAAAGACCAGCTCTATTTCACTGGCACCACCATCAATCACCGAGTCCCCGCCCCCGTTCTCTGCAGCGTTATCCATGTCCAAACCGCTGTCGTCGCTTGTCTTGGTGCGCTTGATGCTCGGCCCGGCCTCCTACAGAACCACAGTTAAAGATGAAGAGAGATCACCCATCCTAAAAATCACTGTGGTCCTCACACTCGTGTGTTCGTCTCTTTGCCATTAGTACTCGGATCGACTCGCCACGCTTTTCAGGGTTTCCCATTAGATAACAGCTCCTGGTACCAGTAGGGATGGGTACCGGTATCCGGTGCCATTATGCCGGTGCCTTTTTTTCCCCTGAGATGTCATACACTTTGGATTCTAGCCAATCATTTTACGTTTCCGAGGATAGTAGGCGGGCCCAGGTACGTACGTTCTTTTGAGCAGAGCTACAGATTAAAAATGCCCAAAGCGAAGCGGTCAAAGTCTGTCTGTACTTCACAACAAAAGATGCAAACTCAGCAGCCTGCAACAAGTGCTTTAAGCTGATACTGTCAAAGGAGGTAACACCTCGAATCTGATGAAACACCTGGCGACGGGTTTTTTTTAAAGCCGAGAAATGCGCCGTATTTGATAGCTTGCTGCGAGACCTCACACCGAGCGCATCTACTGCGGGTGTGGTGCCTGTTATCGGACCCGGAGTTAGCAACATCCCCCAAAAACCCCAATAGCCTCCGTAATGTCTTTGTGCCTGCGCGAGTTCAACGGGTATAGGGAAGCACTGTATAAGGTTCCCGTTATTGGTGTTTGGGTGGTTGACCGGGACGGATTTTCTCCTGTCACTTTCTCGTCATCCCTGACGTGCTCTCCGTTGTTTTTTCCCTGCTAATTTTAGCATCACACGGCACAGCTTCTGTATCACGTGGTATAAGGCTCCGCCCTTGTCATTTGTTGAGCAGGAAGAGTGAGCGCTTGTTTTCATGCAGATTACGTCCCGGATCAAACTGCGGTACAATCGGCGTCTTTTTTTTTCTTTTTTTTTTTAAAGATCGTTGTCATTTGGAAATGAGATCGCACATAAGTATGAATAGAGATCGCGATTTTCTAACGATTAATTGTGCAGCTCTATTATCTGCTGTAAAAAGCCAGGACAGGAAAATCTCTTCACGTTTTTCTGTGTTTGATCCTCAGTTACTTTGACACAAAGACATCTGCTGTGATGCTCTGATGAAGTCTCACAGTGTCAGCTTTGTTTTTATACACAGACATAAATGTAAGGAGATGTAAATGATCAGAATTATAATATTTCCGACTGAGTAAACACTGAATCAATGGGGACTTTGTGATTCGATGATAGAAGTCAGTGATGATACCCGGCCCTAGTCATGCTCTACATGAAAAATAAAGAAAAGGAAGACAAAGACGCCAATGCCTCTGTTCCAGTAGTACCTATTGGTAAATGGACTGATTCTTATAGAGCGCTCTTCTGCTCTCCCGGAGTACTCAAAGCGCTCTACACAACATGCCACATTCACCCAATCACACCCATTCTCACAAGCACTTTCTCTATATGCTTTCTAACTACATTCACACACATTCACACGCCGATTGATGCGTCGGAGAGCAACTTGGGGTTAGTATCTTGCCCAAGGATACATGACATGCAGACTGGAGGAGGCAGGGATCGAACCACCAACCTTCCGATCAGTAGGTGACCTGCTCTACCTCCTGAGTAACAGCCACCCCAAATCAACCTAATCCTAATCAACTACACTCGGCTTAGGTTGTTTTCCATTACAGCTGAGTCAATGTGGGTGAGGTTGTTACAGCAACACGGCCTGAAAGTTCTGCGTGTAGCTTGTACCAGGCAATAACACCTAATGGAAAATCCTAAAATCGAGTCCAGTTGAATCAAACAGGTACACGTGGAAAAGAGGCTTAAGCGGTACACAGAAAGCATCCATGTATACCACATCATACCTGGTTGCTGTGGACGGAAGCGTTGCTACAGTGGGAAGAGTCTCCATTATCCTCAGCTCCACTGCCGTTCTCCACTGTGTGTCTCTTACCACGCTGTAGTCTGACACAGAGGTAACTCGCATTCATTGAAATGGACTGAGTTTAATGTGAGTATTTGGAGCATTTGTACACGTCCTTTACCTGGTCATAGCCTGTATCTTCAGCCCTTCTTCTATGCTGTGGGATAAGGCTTGCTGGTTGTTGTGTTTGCTGATGCGGGCCAAAACTCTTTCCTGGTGGGCTTCGTACTCGTCACGGCTCGGGTAAATCTTACCTGAAAGTAGAAAAATGCCACAAAAGACTTCACGCACCATGTCCACACGTAAATAAACAGGAAATAACTATGTATAATATATACACACACATGTTTTCAGACTGTGTCTTACAGGTCTGAAAGTACACGTATATAACAATTTGTTTTTACATAATGATCCAATTACAATAAATTAATGAAGGCTGTGTTTAAAAAACATTTATTTTGTATTATGTTTCTCTACAGAAAACTTGAGTATGAACCAAATAGTGATTTTGGAGAATTGTTGATTGTAGTGATTTCATACTGTGCTGTAATCATCATCATCTGATTTTTAAAACTGAGAAAACTAAAGAAATGATTTTTGACCTTAGGATGTGCACATGACTCAGTGGGGATTGATGGGTGTACGACACAGCAGGTTAGCTCATATGAATACTCAGGCATCTATGTGGATACCTTTTTTTAAATGGAAAGGCTGTGTTGGGTTTTTCTGTGAGAAATTAGCTCGAAGACTACAAAGAGAACCAGTCTCTCCAGTAAAGATATGAAAAAGATTCATCAGGATCATAAAACTGTTAATGATCCATCCCATATCTTTTCTGCAGTACGAGCCGTTACTCTCAGGGAGACGGTACAGAGCAAAGAAAACAAAGCAGCAGAAAGTCTCGTTCCTCCCTACATCTGTTGCACTTTTAAATAAGCACTTGGCACTATTTAAACCTCTGGAGCAACATCGCTGTGTAACTGAACACTTGCTGGCGTCGTGTCACAGGAATCAAAGGTGTATTGATGAATCTATTCACTTATTTATGGATTGATCTTTGTTGCTGCTTTCATTATTCAAATGCTGCCATGTTTCTTCTTCCACAGTAATGTGAAAATGACACAAAATGTTCTTCCTGCAGGCATAAGAAACCATCAACATGTGGATGTAAAGCACAACTTTCCTGACATCACTTACTAATCAGAGCATCAAAATTGGGGTCTGGACGCAGCGATCTCTTGGACACCAGCTTCTTACGACAGGTAGGACACTCTTTATTACTGCGGAGACAGCAAACGGCATCAGTGCCACTTCCACATGAACAACAGGTAATCATGCACAACATCTCAGTTGTTTTCTAACGTCTGTATCGGTGTTATGAAAGCAAAACTCATGACCTGTGAAAGCCTGAACAACAACAGACGAAGTGACAGTATGTGAAAACAGCATATCAAAAACAAGGAAAATTCATACCACACTGAGGCCGTGCTAGCCCATCAGCATGAGACGATGCTCGGACTGTTACTGTGCATCTGCATGCCTAATGCCTATATCTGTAAGTGTGAGTGGAAGCAGGTGCTGTGACTGTAAGATGGTCACTCTCACACATCAACCTTCAGGTGAGAAGCTTTGGCTTTTTGAACCAGTCTCACTGCTGTATTATTACTATGCTAATATCCTGTGGGGTAGGTGCAATGTGTTTTATTAGCCATGTTTTAGTGCCATTAAAAGAGAGAGTGGATTTGGAAAGAGCAACTCATTGATAAAAAGTTAAAACTAATTTCCTGGGCTAAATTTGGCCGTTAACTCTGGCCTTTGAATAAAGCTTGCTTCAGCCAATACCAATCATGGAAGGCTACACAGGCTTCCCGACAGGCTGCACAGATGCTCCGTGACTTCACTGCCGCTAGTGCTGCACGATTTTGCATAAAATGAGAATCACGATTTTTTGGTTTAGAATTGAGATCATGATTCTCTCACAATTCTCTTTTCCAGTATAAATATTTATTGCACTTATTAACTGCACATCAACTTCGTAACAGTTGAGACTGAACATAAAAACAATAAATAAACATAAAAACAACAAAATGTTGTACTGCTTGAAATTCTGTCTCCACCGTTGCTCGACGCTGCGTGTACAGAGCAGGTAGTGCAACAATAGAAAAATAGTTGCGGGACGGCACTGTGTAGCGTTTGTCTAGGGTGTTGATCGTTTTCCTAAATCCCTCGTTTTGCACAGTGTTGATGGAGCCATATCTTTGGTCAGGTGATAAGTGATAGCCTCCGTAATGTCTTTGTGCCTGCGCGAGTTCGACGGGTATAGGGAAGCGCTGTATAAGGTTCCCGTTATTGATGTTTGGGTGGTTGACCGGGACGGATTTTCTCCTGTCACTTTCTCGTCATCCCTGACGTGCTCTCCGTGGTTTTTTCCCTGCTAATTTTAGCATCACACGGCACAGCTTCTGTATCACGTGGTATAAGGCTCCACCCTTGTCATTTGTTGAGCAGGAAGAGTGAGCGCTTGTTTTCATGCAGATTACGTCCCGGATCAAAATGCGGTACAATCGGCGTCTTTTTTTTTTCTTTCTTTTTTTTAAAATCGTTGTCATTTGGAAATGAGATCGCACACAAGTATGAATCGAGATCGCGATTTTCTAACGATTAATCGTGCAGCGCTAACTGCCGCCCTCTCTGTCCAGCTGTGACGGTCATATTACTCAGGTGTAGGGCTGGGCCATATTATACCGTTCACGGTAATACCGGTATAATGTTAGGCAACGATAGGAAAATGAAATATCGCGATAGAATATGAGTGAAACGCGCATGCGCAGTGCCTTTGTTTTCATACGCACATGGCCGATTGTTGAGTGAAACAGATGAACCAGAATTGGTTTGTAAAAATGGTGCAACTTCCGTGATGTGGAACTGGTTTGGTGTTTGTCCGTCAGATACACGACAAAGCACATTTTTTTGCAGAACATGCAAGCGGCCGTCGTATTTGTCGGACTAAGATGCTCTTAAATCTGGGAGTAATCTGGGTCCTAAACTCTGTATACTTCAGGTCAAACAACACTGCAGCATCACTTAGAGTTAAAAACTGTCTAAATTCTTTCATCTTTAATAAAACGATCAGCATTGCTGCTTTACCAGGTGTAACTATAAAGTTTAACTTCCAGGCATCCATGAAAACAAAAGTTATTACATTTAACGGAGTTAGAAGTTAGCAGGAAGCTAGCGGAAGTTAGCTCGCTAGTTTCGCTAGTTACCTAAGCATGATATTGCATGTTCTGACTGAGAGATTTCTGAAAAAATTCAAACGCACAGCTCTGCTATCACTTCCAACATAAATGAAGACAGGAAACTAAACAGCAGTGACGTTTGTAGGGTTACTGAAGTTGGGCTAGCTGGTATATAATGATGTGCTACGTGATCGCTAGCGACACAGCTATGTTAGCATAACATAAACAGTGAAGCTGGAGGACGAACACTAACACGTGAAGGTTCCTCATGGTTAGAGACAAATGCAATCGCATGGCAGGATGCTGTAAACGGACCAAACTTCAGTCAGGAGAACAACTGAGATAATCCATCCACAATACGAGGTTAGTCATTAATATACTGCAACAACATGGGAATAGAGCAGCTGCAGAGAATTCAACATTAATGAATCAATGGTACAGAAGTGGAGGAAGCAAGAAGAATGAGTTTAATAAAGTTTGATTTATCTGACTGCTTTGTTTCGCTTAATGTGCCTTATAATCCCGTGCACCTTATGGTCCGAAAAATACGTACTGCACACTGCAGTTTAATGTTGCAAAGCACCTCTTTTTAACTTCAGTGGATATTATACATGGTTATGCTCAGGATATGTCAGCCCATTTCTACTGGAAATGCCTTTGGGTTAAACTTTCAGCAAGGAATTTGCATTTGCACTGTTACATTTTTATAAAGCTTTAATGTACATAAAAACCAGCTTCTTGTTTAAGTGAAAATAAATGGAAGGTTGTCTTTTTGTGCTAGTAATGTTGTGGAGTTGTATTTTGTCTCGCATCAATTATATCGTCAGTTATATCGTTATCGCAAATTTTCAAATATATATCGTGATAAATATTTTTGGCCATATCGCCCTGCTCTACTCAGGTGTTCCCGTGCACTCACCCAGATCTCAAAGCTGTGATGATGCAATCAGCACAGAAGCGATGCAAACATTCTTTGGTAGTCATCGTGTTCTTCAGCATGTCCAGACAGATAGGACACATAAGTTCACTGTGCAAGGACCTGGGTGACACCGCTATTTCCAGGCCATCTGTGATAGCCTCCTGTGGCAGAAGCAAACACACAGACTGAGGTTAGCACCAAGACGAACCAGGCCTAACAATCACAAACACAGCCGTGCCACAGGCTGACTGATGATGAGGTGGTGTTAGTGATTACCTGTGGAGTCCTCTGTAGCTCGTACAGACTCAGCTCCCAAGTCTTGCTGAGGGGTTGGACCCCATTGGTCTGAACTGTTTGAGTCATCACTGAAACTCTGAAAAACAGAAAGGAAAAATGGAGACTCTTCTGCAAATCAATGATAACGAGTTATTCACTCCAAGTTAATGGTAAGCACAGCACACTTTCTATTGTCACACATAAACATGTAACCTGTAATGTCAATGAGTAAAATAAAAGTTCAGCAATGAACCAAAAATCCAAAAAGGAGAACAACCAGAAAGAAAGACAAAAAACTGGTGGACAGGGAGTCGGGTTGGTGGGGGGTGTGGGGGGTTGGGCGGAAAGGGAATGGGACTGGAAGTCAGCCAATCAGAGAGCAGAAGACCAAAAGGTCTCACTGCCCGCTGACCTCTGTTCACCGTGCTGGATTCACAGCGCACAGGAAGCCACGATTTGTTTCCTTCAAAGCTTGCTTTAGCACATCAGCGCTGCGATTAATGCAGAAGTCAACACGGACGCACAAACCCTTCATTCCTCATGAGCAGCAGCAAAACTTTTTACCATAAACGCACTGACATTAGTGTTAGCGCTGGCATCTGACACAGTCCAGCTTCTCACCCAGTTTGTCCGACTGGATGAAACACAGCACTGTCAGAGACATCACACTGATCCACGGTCTTACTCTGTACTTTTTTTCTATTATAGTTATTTACTTATACCTTTCATAGTAAATTAAGCTGCCAGTAAGTTTATATAGAATTAGAAAACAATGTGTTTACAGTGTCTATTTTATAAAATCCCCATCTAAGCTCAGAACAGAATAGGAATATCCTTTATTGTGCCTCATTGGGAATATTCAGGTATCGCTGACAGGCAGACATGCAGATTAAAATATTGTTTTAAACTTGTGGGTGCTGACTTCTCTCAGACTTTAATTCAGGACTCTTGGAGGGACTCGTCTCTCTCGCGCTCTCTTTATAGTCTCCATTCATGGAAAGGACTAAGAGGTTTTTATACTTTGCAGACTGAAGCAGCTAAAGTCACTGCACCAGTAAAATGCATTTCTTGGATAGCAGTTGGAAACATCGCCTTCAACAGTATTTCATTGTCATGTTATCATTTTAACAAATGTAACTCTTTAGATGTAATAGGGTTGTTAGGAAGCTTTATGGTCTTGTTTTATTTAGACGTAGGGCTGGGCGATATGGCCTAAAATCCATATCGCGGTATAATTTGAAGCATGTACGGTAACAATATATCTCACGATATATTCTTTTCTTCTGTATACTGTATATTCCGCACTATAAGGCGCACTTAAAATCCTTTAATTTTTTAAAAATCGACAGTGTGCCTTATAATCCGGTGCACCTTATGTATGAATTCTGGTTGTGCTTACTGACCTCGAACCGATTTTATGTGCTACAGAAATCTGTCAAAATGTTTTAGTACGACTTTGGTTGCTACGAAGCCGCACCGTTTGATGGATTGTCGGAGTATTACGGCTGCCGTAGTCAGGAGCCTCGCGGAGTAATCTGGGTCCAAAACTCCGTCCTTTTCAGGTCCCAAAGTCAAACAAACACTGCGGCATCACTGAGAGTTACAAACTGTCTAAATTCTTTCATCTGTAATAAAATGATCAGCGTTGCTGCTTTACCAGGTGTAACAATTAAGTTTAACATCCAGGAAAACACAATTTATTAAATTCAACGGAGTTAGAAGTTAGCAGGAAGTTAGCTCGCTAGCTGAGAAAATTAAAACGTACAGCTCTGCTATCACTTCCAACATAAATGAGGACAGAAAACTAAACAGCAGCGACGTTTGTAGGGTTACTGAAGTTGTCGAAAACCTTAGACAAAAATAGCAGCTTAGAGATTGGTCTAAAATTGCCAAGAACTGACGGGTCCAAACCAGGTTTTTTTAGAAACGGCTGGACAACAGCTTGTTTAAACGAATGAGGAACAGTTCCATTTGAGATACTGCCATTTACAATAGCGAGGATGTTAGGGCCGACTGTCTTCAGCACATCTCTGAGAAATGGCGTAGGTAACACATCCAAGGGGCACGTAGTTGGTTTCACGTAGTTGGCATTATTATATCAGAAAGATGGGATAATGAAACTGGTTTAAATTTGGAGAGAATGAACATGCAGGTGGTTCAGAAGGGTCGTGGGATGGGAGCGGGATATGTGCTCTGATATTAATAAATTTTTTCAGTAAAGAACTTTTGAAAATCCTCAGAAGTGTGTGAGGCAGTCAAAGATATCACTATGACTGTCGCCCGGCATAATTTCCACATGATATTGTTTGCAGCCGCTGCAACGCTTTCGACCAAAACAGGCGCAGCTTGATGACAACATCAACATGCGCTATCGCGGTAGAGCGGTATAGCCAAAATCTCAACTGTTGGCCAAATTCATATTGTTTCTACCGTATACCGTTTATACCGCCCACCCACATTTAGACGCTTCAGTGTGATCCTTAAAGGAAACCCATCTATGAAATGATTATGAGTGGGTACCATCATGACACCTCGGACACACAGAAGCCCTTGTATACTTCTCACTGGTATCCACACAGGTACTAATACCCCAGTAATCGGCTTGGCTCAACTCAACTCGGTTTTTAGGCTTTTCCATTGGGTGTTAGAACCTGTTACCAGATACTTTTTTAGTACTTATTTGGCCAAGCTATCTGAAATTGTGTCGTCAACAGACTGCCATCAATGGGCTGGTCAATAGAGTCGCTCGATGAGTCACGACTCCTTCGCGATAATCCAAGCCGAAAGTGGACAACAAGGGAAAAGGACACACAAAAAACAACACTGTGGTGTCTGACGAAAAGTCACATGCCAAACAGCAGGCATTTCACATTTCACGCAAACAAATGACATCACGGGGTCGCTATAACGACTCCACGCAGATTAGGTGGTACTCCACTGAAAAATGGAAAATAATTTCTAATTCTTAACTGAGCTGATGTGTTTGGTGCTCACGACACACAGGGTTGTGTAACCTGGGCATACGGATCACTCCTAATAACAGTTCGTCTATGTACAGATAATACAAGAAACCAGTGTTATTTGTGTTATATGGGGCTGTTCTGTTGTGGGTCTGAGAGGTTTGTCTAGTCAGAATGTTATACTGTATATATGTGTGTCTGTCTTACAGTGTACTCTCGTAATGTAAAGAATAGCTGCTGCAGATAATGGAGACCTTAATAAGTTTCAAGTTAGACTTCTGTGCCTCCCTGCTTGGCCTTATTTCTCTGTCTTGTCTGCTGCGTATCATTTGGGTGTTTGCAGCTTTGCTCCTTATTACCTGTTGGCCTCTGTCTTTGTTTTGGTTTTGCCCGAATAACAACATGGCAAAGACTACCCAAAATGCATTGCGATACCCAGCACTAAAGAGGTGAAAATGGGGGTGGTTCACATAAAACACAACGAGCGGTTTGAAAGGCAAGCTACACAACCTTTCCACATATGAAGAATAAAATATCAATAAACACAGTACAATGGGACGTAAAACGGGGGCTGCGTTGACCAGTACATTACCATGACGTGTTTGTACCGCAATCATTAATCTGTGTCCATAAACAAAACCCTGTGTGCAGCACACATTCAAATTAGACACGGTCTCTACGGCTGTTAGCGTGTAAACGGGTTTTCTCAAACGCACAGGCAGCTGAGTCGACTCTGATATTAATTTTCCACCAAGTTATTAGTGTTAGCTTATCAACTGTTGTTCACGGGCAGACCTCGAGCACAGATTTCAATGAACCCACGGTGCTCGGCTGCTAACCACGGGCTACCGAAGAGGCTAGCTGCTCCTCGCAGCGCTAACGCCAGAAAGGAGCTGAACACAGACCGTGACAAAGACCGCACGATCGTGGCGGACACTCATCTCGTTTCCATTTAAATAGCACACACAATTACACGACGAGTTATTCAATAAAAAACTCGGGACGGAGTCACGAATGTAATTTGTGGCTGTGACAGAGGGGAAAACAACAACAGACAAGAGCCGAGCACCGCTGTCCTGAGCTGAGCTGTGCGGCTGTCCAGCCTCCAGAAAACAGCGTGAAACAACCACAAACTGACGCCTGGAGCTTTTTAACCACAACTTCCCACACAGGAGCGAAGCAGGGATCCCAGCTGGGAACATCATTTTTCCATACTTACATTTTCAGTTGTAAGAGACGATCCAGCCAGCGCGTTTAGGCGAAGGCAATATGGCGGACACACAAGAAGCAACGTAACCTGGGAAACCGAGTCCTGTGCTGGAAGCCTGATCAGGTGACATCTGTACACGTCAATGACTGTAGAAGTCACTGCTACACACCCATCACCCAAACTCCCATCAAAATCAATAAAAACACTTTAACGGAAGCCAGCTTCACCTAATTATGGCCCATTGTCTTATTATATGGAAAAATGTGTGTCATGAGCCTCCAGCTCGCACTGGAGCGGTTCGCAGCCGAGTGTGAAGCAGCGGGAATGAGGATCAGCACCTCCAAATCTGAGGCCATGGTTCTCAGCCGGAAAAGGGTGGAGTGCCCACTCCGGGTCGGGGATGAGTTCCTGCCCCAAGTGGAGGAGTTCAAGTATCTCGGGGTCTTGTTCGCGAGTGATGGGAGAAGGGAGCCGGAGATCGACAGACTGATTGGGGCTGCAGCTGCAGTAATGCAGACGCTGCACCGGTCCGTCGTGGTGAAGAGGGAGCTGAGTGTAAAAGCGAAGCTCTCAATTTACCGGTCGATCTACGTCCCTACCCTCACCTATGGCCACGAGCTGTGGGTAGTGACCGAAAGAACGAGATCGCGGATACAAGCGGCAGAAATGAGCTTCCTCCGAAGGGTGGCTGGCCTCTCCCTTAGAGATAGGGTGAGAAGTTCGGCCATCCGGGAGGGGCTCAGAGTAGAGCCGCTGCTGCTCCACATCGAAAGGAGCCAGCTGAGGTGGTTCGGGCATCTGACAAGGATGCCCCCTGGGCGCCTCCTGGGTGAGGTGTTCCAGGCATGTCCCACCGGGAGGAGGCCCCGGGGCAGACCCAGGACACGCTGGAGAGATTATATCTCTCAGCTGGCCTGGGAACGCCTTGGTGTTCCCCCGGATAAGCTGGAGGAGGTGGCTGGGGAGAGGGAGGTCTGGGCCTCTTTGCTTAGTCTGCTGCCCCCGCGACCTGGCCTCGGATAAAGCGGATGAAAATGGATGGATGGATGGTGTGTCATGAGTTATAAGTAACAATCTCATCATATTAATAAATAGTTTCTGATATATGATATAGTTAATCATGATTATGAAAAACCCACCTCATAAATATAAAATCTTGAATAACAAGTGTTTTTTTTTTTTTTTAATTGGACTGGTGGATGGTGCAGTGGTAAATGGATTGGTTCTAATATAGTTATTCTGAACTTTACACCACCAACCTCAGTGACTTTTTCTGTGCCTGAGCGGATTCTGTCGAACATTCACACACATTCACACTCTCATGAATGCGCTGGGAGCAGCTCTAGGTTTGCGTATCTTGCCCACGTACACTTTGGCATGCAAGCTGGGAAACAGAGCTGCTGTGTGAGAAGGAACCTGTGACGCTTGTGTGCAGCCATTATCCAGACACCTTCCAGTGCAAACATAATAATATCGAAGCCCTGGCAGTTTTTTAAAAAAGTCATTATAAAGATGTGTATGTTAATATAACACAAAGTGTTTCTTATTCACAATGTCATCATAATGTCATCATTTTAAAGAATAATTTAGAGATTTCCTTATAACACAGCACAAAG
This sequence comes from Aulonocara sp. 'chitande type north' Nkhata Bay, assembly GCF_057382095.1. Classification (NCBI taxonomy): domain Eukaryota; kingdom Metazoa; phylum Chordata; class Actinopteri; order Cichliformes; family Cichlidae; genus Aulonocara; species Aulonocara sp. 'chitande type north' Nkhata Bay. The sequence goes on along the minus strand of NC_141361.1, from coordinate 41,551,675 downwards.
TGCTGATTATGAAAACTTAAACATAAACTCCTTTTCCATATGTAACTGAATCAGAACAGGTGAAGCCAATTGAAAAATGTATGTTTCTTTATTTTGTATAGATTTTTTCTTTTCTTTGCTAAATGAACTTCTGAATATTGTTTACATGATTGAAATAAAATTAACAAACAAACAATAAACAATCATTTTAAGAGGTGTTTCATTATTGTGCCAGTTTCTTTTCTCTTTTCAGTGGCAGACGTGGACTTCCACACTTTTCTGTTTTCCCATCAGAAACAGATTTGAGTCTTGACTTGTTCATTCAACTTCTATGTCTGGTTACCACCAGCACAAAAGCCACAAATAGTTTTCCTTTTTATATTTTGAGCTGTGGGTATGAACCAATCCAATGAGCAGATACATGCATCTCAACATGATGATGAGACGCTATGGAAGAAATGAGGGTATTGTGTTAGGGAAACCCTCGGTCTGTCCAGGGGTGGTATTTTTACACCAAATGATCAGAAATACACACAAAGTCAGACAGAAACACTCTGATAAGGATGCATTTTTCTGTCTGCTTCACAGTCAGCCACACATCAGTCTTTAATTATTGTACTGGAACGTCGTTTTTAATCACTGCCACTAGAGGACATCAGTGCTCGAGGTTAGCCTGTCACTGATTTGCAGGGCAGTTTGCCAGTATGGGAACTATGCTCATGTCTATGTTAATAAAATAATTGTTTAAATACCTTTTAAATTACTATGCTTTAGTGTGAAGCAGGTTGAAATGACTGTATAAGTTGTGATATATTGCATAATACGTCTTTTGCTTTCTCACACATAGTGTATGGTGTTAGAGGGATTGGCCACACCCAGCTGGTACGAAGAGAAAGAGACTGATAGGAACTGTGAAAAGACAAGAAAAAGTAAGGAGAGTAATTGAATGGTTTTTAATTATTGTTTCAGATAACTAAAGTAAATATTAGAAAAAATAATATGTAGATATAAAATACACAAACTACACCTTTGAGGAACACTGAGAAAATAAGGCACTAGTTGTGTTGTTTGTACCCATTCTTATGTGTGGTATCAGTGAATGGACTGGTTAACACCGATTTGCATGAGCTATGGGGACTTTCAACATCCACACACTGTGTATTTTATGACCACACACAACCTTAGATGTGGCATGAGTCGTGGATGTCAGGATATCAGGACATGCCTTGAGGCGGATCTATTTCAGATGATTAAAAAAAACGAGGGGAAAAAGTGCAAAATGACACCAAAATGTTGACAAGTAGGAACAAAATGATCACAGAGATGCTAAAAGACAGCCAAGAAGAGCATCGCTAATTGTAAGCATGTTAGGGGGCTAAAACAGGAGGCTTGAGGCAGAGATGAGCTGTAAACCGACCATGTGTTTATTCACCAACATTAACAATGCCAAACCATAACACATAATAAAGCGATGCAGCCCAGTGGTGGGACATGGTTCCAGCAGCCTCTGATGTCAGTGCGCTGTTGCTAACTGGCCCTCGACCATAACCTCATCTGGGGTTACGTGCTAAACCAAACTAAAAACTGCAGGGATTTTCTGCAGGGAGAAAATGTACGTGAGACACAATCTTGTCACCAGAATACTCAGTTAGGATATAATTTGGCCCTCCTACCTATATGCACATCAGGTAAATATTAAAGTAATATTTCCCACCTAGGCAGACATTAACCAGCACTCACTGAAGGACTGCCAACAAGAAAAACCTGAAGACAAATAACCAATAAAAACACGTCAGACTTCTTCTATGACTGTCATCTTTTACACAAATGTCATGATTACTCATGTATGTTAATCTAGCCAAGCAATGAAGAAGACCTTCATTACACATTAAAAAGTAATAAATAACCATAAAGAAGCCCTTTTAAGCACGAGCGCTGGAAAACAACAGGGACCAATTATGTAAAGTCAAACTATGTAAAATCATCCAATAGTCCACTTCACATGCACCGTCAGAACCGTTTGGTTTACGTGCAGCTTGGATAGAGTGCTCAGGGGGCAGGACACATGGAAACCTTTGCTGTGAATGAAGGAGAAAATTACCTACACTGTTGTCTGTGCTGCAGGACATCACAGTTTCTGTTGGAGACCTGGTAGGACTCTGCTTCAGGCCAACAGCGTCAGACATTTTCTTCAATTCAGTGTTATTTATACAGCGCCAATTAACAGCAACAGTCACCTCAAGGTGCTTTATATTGTAAGCTAGACCCTACAATAATACTTCATTTCAGTTCATTTAGTTAATATAAGACAGTAGACATAATGAAATTTCATTTATTTTCAACGAACGGCAAGGTATAAAAGTACTTTTTACAAATGACACCAAAATAATAACAGTAAAAAAAACCAAACTGAAATAGTAATATCTATACTGATGTGGACTAGGTAATGTGTTAGTAAGGAAAGGATGCTAAGGCAAATCAACCTACAGAGGGCTGAATTTAAGGACACCCTAAAAATCAAAGTGGAATGATGAGTGGATGGTGTTCTGGGGGATTACCTCCCAAATCTGGACCAGGGCATCACCTCCACCTCCACTCTCCCACAAGAGCACTGGTATTGTTGTGCACAGTGTTGGGTAAGTTACTTTAAATTAGTAACTTAGTTACATTACTAGTTACTTCTATCAAAAGTAATTCAGTTACTTCAAGTTACTCGTTATTTTCAAAGTAACTAGTTACTAGGGAAAGTAACTTTGGCTTTACTCAGAATTCTCTTGTTAACGTGTTGCTAACGGGATACCCAGCCAGACTGCCAGTCTTCTAGCTTGCTTACTTGCCACAGTGCACTGTGCCACCTACCAATAGAAAGGAAAAGATAATGTGCACATTTCCACAAGAGAAATCCCACGCCTGGACCGTCGTTGACTGCTGCCATGATTCTAGCCTGCGTCACAGCGTCATGTGTGCTTTTTACATCCAACACAAAAACTGCAGTCGTGGTGCTTTCGATTGTACTCAGAACTCGGAAATTCTGCCTTCTGAATAGGAAGATGTAGGTAACACCAGACTGCAGATGAGCTGCATACAGGGCTGGACTGGCCCACCATTATAGGAAACATCATAAAGCCTTTGAATGAAAACAAATGCTGTTGTGACAGTGATGTGCACTGTCTTGTTGGTATATATGTATCAATCTATCAATCGTTTGTTGTAAGATTCAGATAATTATTTATTAAAAGGTAGACATTTTAAATGCGAATAAGAAAGAAAAGTATTTCTTTGTGCCCACCTGTTAATGCCCTATCTGGCCCCCTGGCAACACTTTCCTAGACCCGCCCCTGCACAGTTACCAGCTGTCAGCTACATAAAAAAAGGATCCTGGGGTTATTTATCTCTCAGAAACAGCTCATAACTTCAACTCATTCATGTTAACTAAAAGGTAAACCTGTTTCTCCATCACCTGTTCAGCTCTGATGATTCAGTAAGGACATCTCCTGGTTTCATCTTCATGTTTCCCTCTCACCACATATCCAAACCGACATCATGACCAGCAGCTTTACAGCTGTGGCTCCAGAAAACATCAGCTGATACTAGAAAGTAATATTAAATACATTCTAACAACAGCTGATCAAGCTTAAACGTGCTGCTGTTGTTTAGCGCGACATCCGCTGGTTTCCTCTTTCTGGCGCAAAGTGGGCGATAAACAAACAAGAGAGAAAAGCCGATCAGCTGATCACTGATCAGTTTCATGACTGAAGTAGCAACAGGAGAGAGAGGGAGAGAGAAGAGGCAGCTGTGCAGCAAAGACACAGAATAACTCCAGCTTTGTGTCTTTTTCCCTTCTAGCTGAAGTCCGGGACAAACTGTGTTCCTTCTCAGCTCAATACGCGTAATATTTTCTCTGAATACGAGATGATTCTGTGTTTTTGGGGACGGTTGGCAAATCTACTAACTAACCTTATGAATAAAATAAAGTTCACTATCAGTAACATCATAGCACCACCCAGCTGTATGGAAACTCCGTCATGCTAGCTAGTAGCAGTACGAGTTATTGTAACTGACTGTAAAAAGTCAGCACAACGAAAATAAACTCCACCTAAACTTGGTTTATATCTGACCCAGATAGACTGCAGGTCATAACTTCTTACCTGAAGTTCAGTTCACCTGATACTCGGACCGGCGGCCGCCTCGGGTCTCTCCTCCTCCTGCGTCCCCTTTCCCTCCTCCACCTGCTGGCCTCCACCACTTGCTAATGTTACTGAATCTGTGGAAGCTCCGTGATAGCCACCACACAAAGTAACGAATAACGAGCCTATCTAAATCCCAGTAACGATTAACGCGTTCCTGATTTTGGCATAATAATTAGTTACCGTGCTCGTTACCAGAATAATAACGTAGTTACTGTAACGCGTTACTTAATAACACGTTAGTCCCTACACTGGTTGTGCACTAGGAGGAATCCAGGACCCACCACACCAGCTTAGGGTCTGACAATGGGTCCAAGGATTTTTAGTCCATTTTTATTTACACAGCGCCAAATCACAACAACAGTCACTTCAAGGTGCTTTATATTGTAAAGTAGACCCTACAGTAATACATACAGAGAAAACCCCAACAAGCACTTTGGCGACAGTGGGAAGGAAAAACTCCCTTTTAACAGGAAGAAACCTCCAACAGAACCAGGCTCAGGGAGGGGCGGGGCCCTCTGCTGTGATTGGTTGGGGTGAGAGAAGGAAGACAGGATAAAGACATGCTGTGGAAGAGAGACAGAGGTTAATAACAGATATGATTCAATGCAGAGAGGTCTGTTAACACATAGTGAGTGAAGAAGAAACACCCAGTGCATCATGGGAATATCCGGCAGCCTACACCTATTGCAGAATAACTAAGGGAGGATTCAGGGTCACCTGGTCCAGCCCTAACTATATGCTTTAGCAAAAAGGAAAGTTTGAAACCTAATCTTGAAAGTAGAGATCACAATAGCTAATAGCAGTCAGCGTGCTAGCCTGTAGAGCTCTGCGTCTCTCCATGGCCTCCCCAGAGCACCACCGACCCACCATCAAACCAGTCATTCTGAATGATATTACAGGCAGCAGGTTGTTCTCCACAGCTTCTGCAGACCCTTCTATGTCTGCCACATTGTTTGGTCAGAGACATTCATGCCAGTGCCTGCTGGAGGTAATTTTGTAGGACTGGGAGTGCTGGTTCTGTTTCTCCTTGCACAAGGAAGCAGGAAGGTCCTGCTGATGAGGTAAGGACCTTTGGCTACGTTCACACTGCAGGTCTTAATGCTCAATTCCAATTGTTTGATCAAATCCAATTTTTTTGTCTGCTTGTTCACACGACAAATAAAAAGTGACAGCAAACGCGCTCTAGTGTGAACCTTCAAAGCGGCCGCATGTGCAAAAGAAGGCATCACACAGAACGCGCTCACAGTAAGGAAAGGATGCTAAGGCAAATCAACCTACAGAGGGCTGAATTTAAGGACACCCTAAAAATCAAAGTGGAATGATGAGTGGATGGTGTTCTGGGGGATTACCTCCCAAATCTGGACCAGGGCATCACCTCCACCTCCACTCTCCCACAAGAGCACTGTGCAAAAGAAGGCATCACACAGAACGCGCTCTGTTTGGACCCAGAGCAAACAGTATTGTTTGACTGACGGACATTACATTTGGCCTAATAATGATCCTGATTGCTGTCTTAGAGGAGCGGTGCTTCAAAGGATAGCTGCAGATTTCTGTCAGAATCTGCAGATTATACAGTACAAATAAAATGTTCACGTTTCTCCAACGTTGTCTTCCAAACAGTTTCACTAACATCTACACTGGATGGCCAGGAAGCGTTCACGATGTCTTATCGGGCGCTTCTCCGGCGGAGATAATTGGCGTTTTGTCTCGTGTCAGTGACATAAAAGACGGATTTAATGCGACAAGACCATCAAACAGCAGATGCTTTCTAGAACATCAGATATGTATCGGATTCGGTACCACATACGAAAGTGACCCAGGTTGGATTTGAAAATATCGGATTTGTGCCGTTCACACTGTCACACCATGATCGGATTTGATGCGTTTTCGCCTGCAGTGTGAACGTAGCCTTTGACTGCCCTGTTCAGCTCTCCTGGAGTAACTGGCTGTCTCCTGGATTTTCTCCTATGCTCTTGACTGTGATGAGAGACAAGCCTTGTGTCAGCGGCACATATTGATGCGCCATCCAGGCAGAGTTGGACTATTTTTGCAACCTCTGGAGGCTCACCTAATGCAGCCAGTAGCAACAATGACCATAACCAAATGGATAACTAGTGACAAAACAGTCAGAAAAGATGAGAAGGGAAAAACTGTCAATGGCCCCCCACACTCCTGTTTTGGGGGTTGTCACTGTAGTGCGCCTGTTAATTTCATTAACACCAAAGCAGCTGTAACTGAGAGAAGAGCTGTCAAAGAGAAAAGGTAATTATCTGCTTAATTTGCAGAAAACCCAGAATAGTGCATCCACGGTCCTCTGGATACATTGTTACACTGTATTATTCCAAACCAGATATCTGCATTTCCTCGCTTTTTAGGTTCCCTGTGCCACCCCGACTTATATTTCATGGAAACGCCCCTGCCTTCATGTCATGTAGCGGTCAAGAGTTGTGCTATCCGGGCAAGCAGATGAGTGTGCACATGCGTGCGTGCAAGTGAGAGCAGAAGGCGTAGCTACTTCAAAGGGGGGGGGCACAAGGAGAGGAGCGAGGAGGGTCCGGAGGTAACGAGGAGGGAGGGGAAGTGTTGTAGGTCCCTGACATGAATGGACTATGTTCGCTAAAGGAATCGTAACTCTCCCGGTTTGCTCAATTCTCCTGCTTCATCTCCCGGTTTTCCCGCTAACGGACAGCTGGCCCGTTAAGGTAAATAACTCGGGTCGTCGCCGTTCACTTCATTCCGATCAATTCTGTGTCTGTTCAGACGTTATGAAGGGGGTCTTGGTAATTCACGGTTTTATCACCAGTTTTCGTATCAAGTTCGTAATTGATGCCATCCTCCGAGTCGGTTTATTAGTAACATGGCAATGCGCTCTCTGACGTCGAGCTTCCCCGTACAGGCGGATGGGAAGATAAGTCTTCCCCAGTCCGGGGAAGTCAGGGTTCCCCTCGACGTATCCGCGTTGGACTGTAAAGAGCCATAAAACTGCTCAACACTGTTCACATTAGACGGCAAACAGACAGCAGTGAAGTGACTTAAATGTTGCTTATGATCAAAGCAGATGTAACACTAGCTGTTGAAGCTCTCCCGCAATAACTGGTGTCATATACGTTCAAACATGCCCTGTATGATGTGTGCTTTATGTTTGAAGCCAAATGAAAAAGCGTCTTTTGTCTTCGGTGGTTCAGTGGCTGTTCTGCCGCTTCCCCCATTCAGCTTTCCTGCTTGTTTATCACAGTGTGGCTAAAAACATCAGCTTCTTGAACTACTGTCTAATTCAAACAGATGGTTTGCTGCAAGAGTAGATCTCAAAATTTTATTTTTGTCTGAACTTTGTTCATTTACTAGGCTAACTACAGGTAACTAACGGAAACTTAATTAGAGCATTTTACAGTATGCAGTAGTTTCTCAGTAACAGCTGTGGTCCATACAGAGCATTTATTTTTTGAGTCAGATCCTCTGACTATAAATAAAAGATGGTCATAATAAGAAAATTACTCTTATTCACAAAAAGGGACTCAATGCTCTGTGGAATATGACCCCAAGCTGGACCCACAAACTCAACAGGAAAATGTTTACTAAAGGTCATAGATACAGAGGGCTGAGAGACATTTTCCCATGGACATCTATACAACCAGAGAGCGGTTTCTAAAGAGAATGTGAGTTTAAGACACGTGTGTGTTGGCTTCACTCTTCATGCCTAGAAGCTGCATATCCCTCTTTTATACTGTCTGGGCCATCCCATCGTCTCATATTTATTAAGTTTTAAACTTGGTCAGCAAGTTGCATCCGTAAACTGTATGGGTGCTAAGGAACACAATAATGGGATGCATGGGTTTCACTCAGTTAAACTACAGCATATATTTCTTGGATGAACCGTATCAGACAGCAATACATATCTGTAATATACAGTGGGTAAAATTAGTATTGAACACATCACCAATTTTTATACTTATAAAAGTGCTATTGACATTAAATTTTCAATAGATGTTGTCAACAACCCATCCAATCCCCACATGCTAAAAAGAAAAAAAAAATCAAACCATAGATGTCCATAAATGATGTGCAATGATGAGAAATGACAGAGGGAACCAGTATCGAACATGTTTACTGAAATGGATTCAATACGTCGTACAAAAGCGTTTGTTGGCTTCAATACGCCTGCTGTATGCAGAAACTAGTCACAGTGACAGGTGTGATTTTACCCGTGCTGCCACACAGTCCAGAAGGTTCCGGGTCATTCTAGCAGCTTTGGTTTGTCTCTCTGAAACTAACCGAGTTTGTTGGCTGTGTTTGGCATCACTGTCCCCTCGTTTCATCTTCATCATCCTGGTAGGTGGCAGCAGGTTTTTATCAAGACTCTCAGGACATTTTTCCACTCATCCTTTAATTATTTGAATCACAGTGCTGTATGCTGAAAAACAGCCCCACACCATTTGGTGTTTTGGGGGTGCAGTGCCGTTCACCTCCAAACATGGGGTGTATTCTGGCATCCAGAGGTCAGTTTTGGTCTCATGTGACCAGACTCTACTCTCCCAGTTTTTCCCAGGCTTGTCTAAATGTTGTTCAGCAAACTTTAAATGTACCTCATTATGTTTGTGCTTCATTATACTTGCTGTCCCTGTGTGGAGACTGAAACACTGGGTGGATTGAGAGTTTACTGTTGGTCCCCAGATTGTGGAATGGGTTGTTCCTGTTAGATTGGCCCCAGCAGTTGCAGTTTTTAAATCATGTTTAACCTCCAAAGACCCAAACTCTTTCATGGCATGCATTTTTAATTTTTCTTTGCTATTTGGGTTGATTGGGACCTAAAGAATGTAAAAACAAAGAATTACCAATTCTTTTTTTTTTTTTTTACCTAATTTTTGTTTTTGAGAAAAATGAGATCCACATATGAGGACATTTGTTTCAAATTTTGATAGCACAGTGGCAGTATAATGTCCTCGTGAGTGGATATCAGGCCCTTGTAGAGAAAAATTAAGTATTTTGGTCTAGATGTCCCAAAATGTGATGCCCACATATGTGGACGCCAGGTCATAGGAGGTTAAAAAAAAAGCCTTTGGATTTCAATGTGAGTACTACTGTTAGCGTCCAGGTAGTTTTAGTCAGTTTTTTCATCAATTTTAATCTTTTGTACCCTTTTTAAGACTTATGTTTATGTATTGTACATTTTGTGTTTTTATTTTTCTGTTTTGTATTTTTTGTCTTCTTTATTTGATATGTGTTTGTGTATTTTATTGTCGCCGTCTTCTAACTGGAAAGCACTTTGGGTAACTAAATTCCTTTAAAGTGCTCTATTTTAAAGTCAGTCACCAGAAGTCGTTAATAGCTTTACGTATCGGGCAATTAAGAACAAACTGAACAGGATCGTCAGAACTGCTGGAAAAATATTAATCAGCAACAAACTTCATTGGATAAACTGTATCATCAGGCTGTTTAAGGAAGGTCCGGTTTATTGTTGCTGACGGTGAACACCCTCTTTACTCTGACTTTGAGTTAATGCGCTCAGGACGATGATATAGGACGCCTGTCTAGAACAAAAAAGTTGTATAAGGCGTCATTGAGAATATATAGACTTGAATGATTGCCTATGTTGGATTCTCTCCAACAACCATAAACTGCAATATTTGGTCCATCTTTGTAAAGTTTTCCTGATTATATCTCCTCCACGTCACCTCCAACTCACGGGTTATCATCCAGTTCCAGGCTTCTTTACCCATTTAAAAAAAACTAAATCAAATTAATCTCCTTTTTCAAAACGTCCTTGTTTCCTGTCTTTCTAAATAGCAGCTGCTCACCTGTTAGGACACCTAAACTTTGCCCTGTGCAAAAATCCACAAGCTGCGCTTTTAACCATCTCTCCTTGACACAGTCACTCTGGACAGATCTTCTGAAACTGAACGGCAAGTCTGGTAACTTCTGCTCACCAACTGGAATGGAATCACTTTCTTTTATCATGTTCAGCTGTCCTACCCTGAGGATATTCAGCTCTACACACATGCTGCTCTTTCTGCCAGATTTGGGGATTATTATAAAATGCACCTAGTATTCAGTGCGGGTTTTTTATGGAGCCATGAATGGTCAAAAAGATCCATTCCCATCCACTGAGACAACCTTGCCACCGTAGACCAATTAACAAAGGCCAAAGAAATTCCCCTTCCATCATGAAGCTGTCAGCCACCAGTTCTTACTCAGAACAGATCCGTTATCATTCCACCGCTGTCTCCCTGTCTCGTCGTTCAGAGCCTCGGCCCTCATGCAGAGGCAGTCCCGATGCAAGTACCTAGATTTTTGGCCACAACATTCGAGATCTAAACCCCAGCATTGCAGAGCTCATGAGCCTTTTCCAAGAAGTTATTATCAACAGCCTTGCTCCTGGACTGAAATCAATTTTTATTAATTTCACTACCACTTTAAACTTCTTTAAACTTTAAACTTCTCTTCCCATCCATCTTCGACCTCATGCTGTCTACCTCTAACTTCGGATCTTTCTGTTATTTTCATGCTCCGTTACAGATATGCTCACTGCTACCTGGATTCATGTGCTGTTCAGAGTTTACCTCAACGACGACCAAATTCAGTTCAGATCTTTATCCCTGCATAAGTGACCTTCACCCAGTCTCCGAAGACTGCCTCGTCTTCTCTCTCAAACAAAGTAAAACCTCACCACACCTCACATTCAGACCCTCTGTTTATAACTGAGTCTGGCCACGTGGATACCAGATCCTTGTTTCTCTCACACTTCAAGATCTCTTACTGTCTGGAATATCTCCTAGTCTAATATTACTAATAACAGTATATTTAGGCCTAATACTTTGTTAATCAGATCATCATGATCTTTGGTGAATACAGTCTTAAGACGATGTTGACATTATATTGTGAAGCTTTTGAGTTTTCATGTAAGGGTGTGGTTGTAGCAGCATGCCAAACTTGGACCTTTCACCATATGACACATATATATTAGGGGTGCAACGATACACAAAATTCACGGTTCGGTTCGATACTTTGGTGTCACGGTTCGATATTTTTTCAATATAAAAAATGTTCATGCTTTTTTAATTAGTCATTTATTAAAATTATAAATATATATTTTAACTCAAAAGTACAGTTTTTAAATTTAATGTTGCTGAAACAACAAAATAATAAAAAAAAAAAAATCTATCGATCGAGAAATCGCTCATCTTTGGTAAATTGAGTTTATTACAGAGAAATGGCTCTTTCCAAAATAAAAGCTATACTATACGCTTCTTCTGGGCTATATTCTCAGCAGCATGTTAAACATATCAGGTCCCCATAAGGAGAATCCTGTGCTAACGGCTGTCTAAATGACTCGGGTAAAGTTTGTAGCATGCTGCTTGTTGTTTTTGTCTGCTTCCACTTGTCTTTGCACTAGGATGATGTCGGAGTAAATGTGCAGTCATATTCGTTGTGTTCCCACTAGTGCTGTCATCGTTAATCTGAAATGACGTTAACGCCACAACACGGCAAATCTCCGTTAACGAGCCACCGCGGATCGCCCCGTGCGTGGGGCTGGACGGCCAACACGTTAACGAGCTAACTGCGCTAACGCACTAGTTCCCACCCATGTAATTGAGCATTGCGTGGCACATGCAACACACTATTTTACTTTTGTCCATGACGCGCTTACCTTCAGGGTCATACGTCACATGAAAACCAAAATAGTTCCAAACGCCAATGAATGAGGGTGGGGGAGGTTCAGTTTGCCATGTTGCAAGGAGAGCTTAGCTTCTGTCTCGCTAGCTTGCCCTGCGCTCAGTGAATCTGCGTTCGACTACTCCGCCTAGGCTGCACTGTCGAGCGCAGATCCACTGAGCGCTCAACACAGACAGCATCGTCAGAAGGAAAGTTGATAAAATAAATTAAAAATGTTGTATTGTTCGATACATATGCGTACCGAACCGAAAGCACTGTATCGAACGGTTCAATATCGATACGAGTATCGTTGCACCCCTGATATTTATATATTTGTGTTCTGTATATTGTATATCGGCATTGTACCAGTCTGTCCCAAACTTTACCTGCTTGATGGGAGTCTGAGTATGGCGACATCATCCAGTCTACATGAAATTTTCATTTATAGTTTCATGCATGATATATATCAGCATTACATACGGGTAAGTCTCTCTATCGCCCTCTAGTGGGCATAGATGGCAATCCTTACATAAACAACCCAACAGCCAATTATCATCTCAAGCTAAAGAAAACCGCATAAGCACACGATGCTGTTCACCTGCAGCACGCTCAACCGCAGTGCGCCTAGACGTGCAGCGGTGTGCGAGGGCTCTGTCATCACTGGTTGCAGGTTTAAATTTATATAAATTTTTTTCCTTTTATTTTTCTTTAAGCCGTCCTAATGTTCTCCATGTTTGTGTCTGTGCATGATTTGTCTGTCTGTGTCTGTTAGGACAGAAGTGAAGTAAGGGTGGGGCAGCATGACAGCCATCTACGATCACACGGAAGTCAAAATGGGAAACAGACAGGCAAAAAGGTGATCACTGTCTTTTGAGTTTCTTTGCATGCAGAACTGTTGTCATGTAGATTTCAGTCTGACTCTGAATTTTTGCAGGTGGGGGCATTTTTAACATGCTGGCGAGAAATATGGAGAGAAATGTGCCTCAAAAGGGTTACAGACGTGTACAGTGATTGGTGTGTACTCACAAGCATGTGCTTGCACCCACACATAAATACATAGCAATTTGAGCACATGTAAAACTGCTTCAGAATCAGAATCAGAAAGGGTTTTATTGCCAAATGTTGAGCAGGTTTACAACATTAGGAAATTGCTGCGGTGCTTCAGTGCAAACATACTGTCATAAATTACGCTTAAATAGACATGAAAATAAAAATAAGAATAAGAGTTAAAAGTGCTAAGTAGATAGATATATACATGATATATACATGAGTGCAGGTGGTGATCAGTGCAAACATGGAATGATGCAGTGAACACAGCGTAGGGTCATGTGTTAGTGCTGGGAACAGTCATACGGTTATTGTTCATGTGTCCAACAGCAGAGGGGAAGAAACTGTTCTTATGGCGAGAGGTTCTGGTGCGAATGGACCGGAGCCTCCTGCCTGAGGGGAGCAGGTCAAACAGACTGTGTCCAGGGTGAGAAGGGTCAGCTGAGATCCGAGCTGCACGCCCCAGTGTCCTGGAGGTGTACAGGTCCTGCAGAGATGGGAGTCTGCAGCCAATCACCTTCTCAGCAGAGCGCACAACACGCTGCAGTCTCTGTTTGTCCCTGATAGTGGCTCCAGCGTACCACACGGTGATGGAGGAGGTGAGGATGGACTCGATGGTGGGCTCCCACTTCAGGTCCTGGGTGATGGTGGTACCCAGGAAGCGGAATGAGTCCACAGAGGTGATGGGGGTGTCAGTCAGGATGATGGGGGGGAGTGGGGCTGTGTGCTTCCTGAAGTCCACAATAATCTCCACTGTCTTCTGGGCATTCAGCACCAGGTTGTTGTGGCTGCACTAGGACACCAGACGTTCAACCTCCCTACTGTAGGCAGACTCATCCAAACCTGAATAAAAAAACTGGCCGTTTACACACAATTAAGTTCAGCTTATGGAGTCGGATCATTTTCTTTTTCTGTGGATACAACTATCTAAAAGTTTGAATAACAACTCCGTCTCACTCACTTACAAAACCTTAAATATGATGTGAGTCTTCAAAACTTACACACAAACCACTGCACACGTTTGTAAGTACCATTACCATTATCAAGATACCATTAAGGTAAATCTATGTTTGCCACAAGTTCCTGAAAATGTCACGGTGTAAGTCCTGTTAAGAAGTGAAGTGTTTTTGAAGCGCTTTTACTTTGAAACAGAAGTGTGGAGTTTGTATAATATACAATTACAAAGTTTAACAGAACAGGATTTGATCAGACGTTGTAAAAATACTGATGGATTATTATCATTATTACATAAAGAGACCAGATGATTGAAACAGGAGTGTTCCTATTATTGTTTATGCTCAAGTTTTAGTTGCTAATGTCAAACCAGTACATCCCAGCAGCTTGTAAGGTGGAATATTTTACCAGTTATTAGTAAAATATTTCACCTTATTCTTGACTCAATACAACAGGAGCACCAAATCAACCCATGAACACCTTAAATGTCAGCTCTCTGTTGATTGCTTTAGTCTATTCAGTTCACCGATTGCTGGGTTTTAGTGTCTCTACTGGAACTGCAGAAAAAGGCAAAAAGTGACACAGTTAATGTTTTTGGTTTCTCTTCATGCCATGGAGGAATGCAACTATCTGGTTACTACTTCACAAATTGTGTGAGGAGATAAAGAATTGGACTGGATGACTGTTCTGAGATGTGGACTGGTCTGTTGTGCTGAACAAAGGGCCAGGCCTGAAGAAGTTTACCAGTTCCTCTACGGTATACTTAACTGGAAGATCTCCTCTCATCTATGACCACAACCTCTGGATAGTTACACAAAGAATAAGATTTGGATACAAGCAAATACCTGTTAAGGTATGGCTTTATTTCTGTGCCTCTATTCTGAGCGCACATCATAACATTTTGGAAACACAAATGTTGCATTTTGAAGAGAAAATGATTTTGAGTGAAGAGAATTCATTGCTGCATGCAAGAAATGTATTTCACTGTTTGCTATTATCCACACACACACACACACACACACACACACACACACACACACACACACACACACACACACACACACACACACACACACCACAATAACAGCCACTCTCACTCAGATCTCTGCTCTGTGTGCTCACAGACATCTGCAGACCTGCTCTCAGTGTGTCGCTCTCAACATCTCTGCTCCATGCACGCTCAACTCTCTGCACACCATTATAAGTGTGCCACAAAACCAACCAATCACAGACTTGGATGCAAAAATTTTGATTGGCTGTTACAGTCTCCAATCAGCTTGCTAGCTACTGCATTCTGGAAACATGGTCCAGAGTGTAGAAAAATCCAGTGGAGTGGTTTGGTTTAAATTAGGTTAAAACCAACAATGGTATTTAAAAAAAAAATAAAAATTTTAAATAGAATAATTCAACATACTAACTGAAAATGGATTTAACTACATTTTGGAGCGTGTTTTGTGGCACACTTATAATGGTGTAGAGAGTTGAGCGTGCACAGAGCAGAGATCTGAGCGAGAGGGGCTGTTATTGTGTGAGTATGGATAATAGCAAATACTGAAATACATTTCTTGCAGGCAGCAATCAATTTTCTTCGCTGAAAATAATTTTCTTCTCAAAATCCAACATGTGCACTTGCAAAAAATTTGTATTTGCGCTCAGAATAGAGGCACAAAAATAACTTGAGCTGTTCTGGAGGCGCTAACAGTACAGTCACTACACAGTAGAGCAGGGCGATATGACCAAAAATATTTATCACGATATACATTTGAAAATTTGCAATAACGATATAACTGACGACATAATTGACACTAGAGCAGGGGTCGGCAACCTGCGGCTCTTTAGTCCTTATACTGCGGCTCCGCGTGGTTTGGGAAAATAAATTACAAGTATTTAGCTGAAGTGTATTTTATTTATGTTAGTTCTTTTTAAACTTGTAGTTCTAAATTGGAAGATTATTTTGATATTGAAGTATAAAAATAAAATTATATTTTATTATTGTTCGTCGCTCAAAATAAGCGTCACACTGGCGGAAGCCGGTGTACCCGCCGAAACGCCGTGCATTTATCGAGACTTTCAACCCCAGGTAGGCCAGTTATGGATCTTCTGATCCACATTATGTCAGCAGCTCCACCGTGAACTATGTTAAAAACAAACACGCTCACGCCTCACAGACGACAGCTTACAGCCCTGCGTGAAGATGAAAGTACAGCCTCGACCTGCAGACGCTGTGCGCAGAGGTTCAGGAGCAGAAGTCCCGTTGTAAACATATCACGGCAGACCTGACGATGTTTGCATGAACACGCTTTACAGCTTCTCTTTATTGACCACTTTTCACACACGGTTGCTGTACGCCTATAGTCGGCGCTGCAGACCACGCCCCGCAACACACATTTACCATGTAAAATAAATATAAGTAAATAAATAAATATTTATGCAGAATTTTGCAAATATTTATTTTTCATTTTTTTCAGCAGCATAGTGCTTTTTTCCAATTATTTTTTAAAAGTCAGGTCAAGGCTCCAAAAGTTCAAAGGCGATATGAGGGCGGCTCACAGCAGTTTTTGTTTCTGGATCATTTTAGTTCAGCTTTCCTTTTCTTATATTTCTTTAAGAGTTCAAAATGTGTTCATTACATAAATAAAATGTAATTTTCTCTGTAGCACTTCATGGATTTCATAAGCAACACACTTTAGTTGTTCACACAAAGCATAAAGGTAAAAAAACAATATATACAGTGTTATCTTCATTTTAGATGTCACAAAGTATTTGCGGCTCCCAGTGTTTTCTTTTGCGAGGAAACTGGGTCCAAACGGCTCTTTGGGTGATAAAGGTTGCTGACCCCTGCACTAGACAAAATACTTTACAACTCCACAACTTTATTAGTGCAATAAAAACCATCAATGTATTTCCACTTAAACAAGCAGCTGTTTTTTATCTGCATTAAAGTTATATAAAAATGTAACAGTGCAAATGCAAATTCCTCGCTGACAGTTTAACCAAAAGGCATTTCCAGTGGAAACTGGCCGACACATCCTCAGCATAACCATGTATAATATCCACAACACTTAAAAAGAGGTTAAACACACACAGTACGGTAACATTATGTTGAAGCACAGTACGTATCACTCCGCGAGGCTCCGCCTACGATAGCCGTAATGCTCCGACACTCCATCAAGCGGTGCGGCTTCGTAGCTTAGCAAAGTCGTACTGAAACATTTGACAGATTTTCGAGCGCCGTGCACATAAAATCGTTTCGAGGTCAGTAAACACAACCAGAGTTCATACATAAGGCACACGGGATTATAAGGGGCTCTGTCGACTTTCAGAAAAATCAAAGGATTGATTTTAAGTGCGCCATATTTTCCAAACAACACAGTAATAACGACGGCCCGCTAGCATGCGCTACCAAAAATAGTGCTTTGTTGTGTATCTGACGGACAAAAGCTAAACCAGTTCCACACCAGTGAAGCTGCAGCATTTTTACAAACCAGTTCAGGTTCATGGTTTCACTCAACGATCCGCTTTCACTCTTCTCATTCTGCGTCGCCGCCATGTGCGTATGAAAACAAAGGTACTGCGCATGCGCGTTTTACCCATATTCTATCGCCATATTTCATTTTCTTATTGTTGCTCAACATTATACCGGTATTACCGTGAACGGTATGATATGGCCCAGCCCTACTACACAGCTCCTTAACAAGGTGTTTCTTGTTGGAGATCCTCAGGACTCAGTGTCTGAGGAGACCGGTGGACGGAGTAGGCATCTCAGCTTGGGCTGCTGTCCTCTTCAGCCTGAACTCCAAAAAAGTGGTAGACAACTGATGACATTGAAATTGTTACTTTTCTATAATACTTGGATACAAAAACATCTCAAGTAAGTCTGAAGTAAGTGCTTGCAGACATTTCCAGCTCCTGCAAAATATTTTCAGCATAAATAATTTACTATAAGAGGCAAAACACATTTAAATCTGAATTTGTACATTTCTGTAAACAATAATTTGGTTTAAATCAATTCTTTTGTCTTCAATAACTCATTGTTCATATTGCGATAGACCTAATGAACAGCTTGCATTGGCCTGACTAGTGTAATATTACACTTTACACAGTCGTGTTTCAGCGATTAGTGAGAAGTTTAAAAAGGTGACCTTTAATTGTCAACGTTTGGTTGGTCAGTAGGTCCACAGACCCACTGTGCCCACTTCTGTGAATGCTAAGGACGACATCTGCGTTCTTCGTAACAGTGGTGTCAACAATAACGGTCATTATTTTAATGTTTGATGGCTACAGGCTGACCTTAATGACCCACTTCACATTACTCACTGGCCTGTATATTTTCTCCCAGGAGGAGGTGTTTCAGTGGTGGGG
Source organism: Aulonocara sp. 'chitande type north' Nkhata Bay (assembly GCF_057382095.1). NCBI lineage: Eukaryota > Metazoa > Chordata > Actinopteri > Cichliformes > Cichlidae > Aulonocara > Aulonocara sp. 'chitande type north' Nkhata Bay. The sequence continues at coordinate 41,533,493 of NC_141361.1, read as the reverse complement.
GGAGTGGTCTACGTGGTCCTCCTGTTCCAGGAGCTGTGGAGGAGGAGTGAGGAGCCAGGAGAGACACTGTCTCATGCAGAGGTAACTGAGTGACTTTCAGATGATATTCCACCTTCTGAATATTTTGGTTTCCAATACATGTGGAGTCTCAGCCTACAGATGTAACTGTAACCCATACGCACAAACACCAAACATTGTTCTGAAGAATAAAACAGATCAGCTGTGCCGTGGCTATCGATTTGTTTAGTAATTGCAGTGTTTCTGCACCATATTAAAATCATATTAAAAGAAAACATTTACATTTTAGTACAGTCATTTCAAATACAGTAAAGTACACATACAACCTAAATTAAGGCATAAAAAGGCTGCCAGTATCTCCTGGATGAGACCGGTTTACATTTATTTATGTCAGATAATTAAACGAAGTGTGATTCCACAGCTGTTCCCACACAAACAGCAGCACGAGCAAGAGTTGCCCACTGACTCCAGACTTCCTGTTTTATTGTGATAGTCCTCGTCTTGTGTGTCTCATGTTAACTCGTCCCTCCTGACGTGTCCCAGCTGTCTCTACTCACTTGTCTTCTTCCTCCAAAATAAAAGTCTGTCTTTGATTTATCCTTCATTTGTCTGTGAGTCTGCACTACATTCATCACACGGATAGCAATTTTTTTTTCACCTGTCCCGTTTGGTTCTTTTAATAATAATAATAATGGATTGCATTTTTATAGCGCTTTTCGAGACCCTCAAAGCGCTTTACAATACCACTATTCATTCACTCTCACATTCACACACTGGTGGAGGCAGCTACAGTTGTACCCACAGCTGTCCTGGGACAGACTGACAGAAGCGAGGCTGCCATCAGAATGATTGTCTAAAGGCAAAGAAAGATCCCAACGGATTTACTTTACCAAATGGACCATCCCGGCCTTGCCGTATTGGTCTATTTGATTCACCTTTGCTTTTATTGTTTATTTTAATTTATTTTCACTTGCTACACACGGGACAGACTTGACTGGGGGAAAGAAAGAGGGAAAGAAAAACAGTGGGGAAGAGGGACGGTGATAAAAGGCAAAAAACAAAAACCAACAAAACAAACAGACAAAAAATCCATCTATCAATCACCTGGATCACCTGTTGAGAAAGAAAAAAGAGAAAACCAGCAAAAAAAGAGAGCAATATAATAAACAACATGATCGCAATAATCTATGTGAATATAACAGTAAATACTAAATATTGAATATTATTGATCGACAGCGCACAGTGTGCTTTGAGGTAGGAGCCAAAAAGAGTGTAGTTTGTGTGTGTGAGCACCCGTGTGTACACCTGTGAGCATGGACGCGCTTGTTTTTAAAAGGTTCCTTCATGTAATGATCTGTTAGAGGGTGTGGGGGGGCCACAGCCCCGTCCTCCAGGGCATGAAGCAGGTATGGAGGAGATCCAGGCTCCAGACATCCAGAGGCCCCCAGAACACAAGAGACCATGGAAGACCAACAGAGGGGCAGCCGCGCCACTGTCCCAGAAAGAGCTGAGGAGAGTCCCAGATGAGGGCTCACTCAGCAGCCGCGGAGCAGAAGCCAGGGGGGGGTGCAGTGACGTGCCCGTGAGCTCCGCCGGCAGCCAGCTGTGCCTGAGTGACCGAGCCCCAGGCCGAGAGGCCGAGGGCACCCCACCCCTGAAGGGGCCCAGCAAGCCCCAGGCTCCAGGCCCCGATAAGCAGCCACCAAGGAGTGAGCCGGTGGGTACCTGAATGCCATCCCCAGACACAAAGACCCACCAACGCACCGATGTCTGAGGGCGTCTGCCACTGTCAGGGGAAGTGGTGGTGGGGGGAGAAAGGCCTCCAAACCTTGGAGGGCCTGAGATGTCCCCAGAAAGGTGGCGTCTGACACCCAACCTGACATATAGACACAGACATACAGGCACACACAGATACAAACATCCATTCCCACCCTCATGCTCTCATATGCACTTACTCCACACTCAACCAACGTGGAGATAGACATAAAGAGACGCTGTACACACGATCACACTCCCCAAGCGTACTCTACGAACTGGGTCTAGGTACCCTTGCCCCTGGAGGGGGGAACTGCACCCAGACCCAGGTGGTGTTACCCTTTTCCCTGCGGTGGGGGGAGGCAGACCGCCCCGACTCCGCAGCAGCAGGGAGGCCCCACACTCCAGACCGCAGTCGGACGGCCAACTCCTCCTAGCCCCCCCCCCCACCCCAACAGGCAACACAGAACAGGGGTGTGTGAAGACTCCAAACCTCCCTCCACCCGCTCATATGTAGTGTTGATGCATGTGTGTTCTAAGGTGCATTTAAAACCCAGGAGGGCATGGAGCTACCTGCCAGAGAGCAGCAGGTAAGCGCATAGCCCCTCCTGATAGCCCTCAATGTCTACGTGTATTTAAAATTGAGAGGTGGGCAACAGCGCCAGGGGTGAGGTTGTACACCCTGACGGTCTTCTCGATGCCACTGTTGGGGCTGTGTTTCCACAAGCCCCGCTGGTTCACAAACGTATTCTCGTTAACGACAAAAACAAGGCGAACATCTTTTACTTGCTAGCAAGGGAGGCCCCAGCTGGTGTCTCAGAAAGCACTCTGAATCCTACCGCGTGGGGGCCCTACCCCCACACCAATCACAACAGCGAAGGTGGGACCAAACTATGACCCCCCACCCCCACTAGGTGATGGAGCTGATCATAGGAGCCCAGAGCAATTGATCTGATGTGGTGGCAGAGGCTGTATCAAGACTAAATATAATCTATTAGATAATTTCTATATTGGTTAGAATTAACCTCCTAGGACCTGCGTCCACATATGTGGACATCACATTTTGGGTTATTTAGACTAAAATACTCAATTTTGTTCTACAAGGGCCTGATATCCACTTAGGAGGACATTATACTGCCACTGTTCTATCAAAATTTTAAACAAATATCCTCATATGTGGCTCTCATTTTTCTTAGAAACAAAAATAAGGTTAAAAAAAATCTGGTAATTCTTTGTTTTTACATTCATCAGGTCCCAATGTGACCAAATATCAAAGAGAAATTAAAAATGCATGTCGTGGAAGAGTTCGAGTCTTTTCGAGTATTTTTCCAATTCATGAGGACAGTTTTCTTGGCTATGCATAGGGCAGTGAAAACCATATGGGCTATATTCTTTTCTGTAGTGACATTATCTAAGCTGCCCAACAAACACACTAAGGGGGAAGTTGGAATGTTACATTTCAGACACTTCGATAAGTCTTCACATATCTCGCGCCAAAACTTCTGAACTGGTGGACAGAACCAAAGAGCGTGGATATAATTGTCCGGTGAATTGGTTTGGCAGTGTGAGCAGTTGTTGGTAGACGTAAAGCCCATCTTGAACATCCGATGACCTGTATAGTGCACTCTATGTAGTATTTTGTATTGAATTAATTGAAGACTGGGATTTCTAATTAGATGAAAGGTTTTTAAGCAAATCTGAGACCAGAAGTTTAGGTCTAAGTTAACTGATAAATCCGCTTCCCATTTTGCAATAGGAAGTGATATTGATTCATCTGTTTTAGAAAGCATTCTGTATATTTTGGATAGTAATTTGGGGGGTTTAAGAGTAAGAAATTGAACCACACTTGGTGGTGTTTGTAGTTCAACTTGACCCGGTTTAAATTTCTTTTTTACTATGGATTTAATTTGTTGATATTCTAAAAATCTTTTCTTGTTGATCCCATATTGTGTAACTAGTCTGTCAAATGAAATAAATTCTGTTCCTTCTAGTATATGTTCTAAATATTTGATTCCTTTACCACTCCAATCTGAAAAGTTTATCATATTATTGTTTTGTAATATGTCAGGGTTGTTCCAGATAGGTGTACGTTTGCATGGGATTAATGAAGACGCCGTCAATTTTAGAAACTCCCACCATGCTGTCAGAGACAAGCTGATGTTGATGCTTTTGAAGCATTCATGTCGTTGGATGTTTGAGCTGATAAATGGTAGGTCTGAGATCTCTAGATTATTGCAAAGTGCTTGTTCTACATCTAGCCAAGGTTCATCTAAGAGGGTATGTTTTAGCCATCCTGAGATAAACTGAAGCCTGTTGGCTAAGAAGTAGTGCTGAAAGTTAGGCAGTTCTAGTCCTCCTTTATCCTTGGTCTTTTGTAGTGTTTTTAAGCTTATACGTGGGGGTTTATTTTTCCAAAGGAATTTGGACATACATGAATCTAGAGATCTGAACCAATCTTGTGGCGGTTTAGTTGGGATCATTGAGAATAAATAATTTATTTTTGGTAAGACCATCATTTTTATAGCGGCAACCCTTCCCATGAGTGATATGGGTAGACATTTCCATCTAGCCAGATCATCTTCTACCTTCTTTAAAAGTGGGACATGGTTTAATTTAGTTAGATCTGCAAGCTTGGGAGAAACATTAATACCTAAATATTTTATATTTCCTGATTGCAGTGGTGTAGAAGAGGAATTATGGAGGGAGCAATTAATCGGTAGAACTGTAGATTTTGACCAGTTAATTGAGTAATCTGATATTCTTGCAAGAGAGTTTATCAATTCAATCACCCCAGAGATATTGGTTTGTGAATTTTGGAGAAAGAGTAACACATCATCCGCATAAAGACTGATTTTATGTTCCACGTTCTTGCATTTTATGCCCTTAATTACTGAATTCTGTCTAATTGCTGCTGCTAGTGGTTCAATAAAAATTGCAAACAGTGAAGGGAAGAGTGGGCATCCCTGCCTGGTGCCCCTCAAGAGACAGAAGCTGGAGGATGTTTGGTCATTTGTTCTGACACAAGCTGTTGGGGAGTTATATAATATTTTTAACCAGTTTATGAAAGAGGATCCAAAACCAAATTTGTGTAAAGTTGCAAATAGAAATTTCCAGTTAACTCTGTCAAATGCTTTTCCTGCGTCTAAAGAGAATATTGTAGTTTCTAGGTTTTTACTTTATGAGTAGTCTATCAAATTAAGTAATCTACGTGTATTTGTTGATGAGTGCCTACCTTTTATGAAACCAGTTTGGTCAGGATGAATTAAGAGGGAGGTTATTTTCTCCAGTCTCTTTGAGAGAGCTTTGCAGATTATTTTAATGGAAGCAGATACAGTGAGAGAGGTGTGTGTTTGGGAGATATTAACGCTGTAATGAAAGACAGATGCTGTAACTCTCTGTCCTCCCAAAGTTACACACAAACACATAAATAAGGCTATTTAGTCTCTTCTTTTAGTTCAAAATAACACACACACACACACACGATAGCCTCCTCCTAAGAAACAGATCCACTGCTTTGGCTGCTAAATAGTTTACTGTGTTTACGTCTTACTGCTGTAGGAAAGGAAGTTTTAATGAGGCCAGTACGAGCTGTAAATGTTCTCCTTCGGTCTGTTCCCACAGGCTGCAGACAAGCTTGCTGGGTTTCTACAGTGGTGTCGAGCTTCTTCTGCCATGGCCCACTTTGGAATCTGAAGAAAAAGTTTTATCCCTTTTTAATGATTATGATTTTAAAAAACACATTTGAATTTTACCTGAACAACAGTCGGGTTAGAGCTGCAACATCCCACCTACAGTGACTCAGTCTGAGAACAACAGAATGAAGTGATGATCCTAAAATGGCCTTTGCTGGGTGGGAGTATTTATGTGTCTCTCTTTGTCTTCACCCTGTGATATATTGGTGAGTTAACCCAGGTGTGTCCTGTCTGTGCAGGGATAGGCTCCAGCTCCACTTCATTTTGACCAAAGCGATTAAGAAAAACGGATGAATTTAGCAGGCAAATAAAGATACCCACTGTGCCACAGTAACCATGGTGTAGCTAGTGGGCAGTGGAAGGAAAGTGCAGGATTAGGCATGTCCATTCAAGAAAATCAGTCATCTCTAAGAGCTTACCATCTAAGGTAAGACCTGGACACTGTTGGTGGGTAGCTTGGTGACATCATCCATGATACTCAGTTATACACAGTTTATTTATTGTCAGTATGTTGGTGTGATGGACACAGGAATTATGATGGTCACAGGAATTATTAGAAAAACCAGGGTTTCCATTTAACCCCCCAAAATTATATTTACAAAAATAACAAACGTTGAGCTCATAAAAGAGGTCAAAGAAACAACTCTAAACTCAGCCCAAACAAACATAACTGACCTAAACAGGAAATGACACACAAGGGTTTATATAAGGACTGATCAGACCACCATGACACACGAGGGGTAACTAAATAAAACGCAATCATAAACCACAAAAATTATGCAGTACAGCCTGGTTTGTTTATAAAGTCAACACCAAAGAAGAACGTCAAAATCACTGAACCCTAAACTCAAATATGTAATCAAATACAAAAGCTTTTTTTTTAACATTGTCTCCTTCAGCAGGAAGTGGTGGTGCGGTCCAATTATCCCTCTTTGTATTTAAGGGCTTTAAACCCTGGCCTCCACCTTTTGTCTGGTAACTCTCAGGGATCATGGCAGGTAAGCAGCAAGTAAAAGAAACAAAGCTTAGTCAAACAAAGTAATGAACTGGTATGAATACATAACCTAAATGTGCGCGCTTACAAAAAGAGCAAATGTATCCAAACCAATCAATAAACTTATTGGAAACTAAAGTGTGTTCTTGTGTTCAAATGAAGAAATGAAAATACAAGAGTTACCGACTTTCGAGTGTGGCCGTGGGTTTGGCCATCACAGTTGGCAAATTGATACTTTGGTGTGAAAGCACAAGCTGCCAGCAGCACTGCAGTTAGATGAACGGTGTCATTAATAAAAGTGTTGATCATCCTGCACCCTGACACTCCTGTCTGTCTCAGGCTGTCCTCCACTCAAAATGTTAACAGCTCCTGTTGTGTTGGCTCCCCTAAGAAGTACCAGCTCTGTTCAAAGCAGGTATGATATTGATCCTTTACTGATTGATTACAATAAGGAAACGGTAGAAATAAGCATTGAAGCTTTTGTCTGTGTTTGTTCGTTTTGTGTATGTATTTGTTTTGTAGCCGTGTCCCAGCACCAGTGTTAGCTTCAAGCAGCACCAGTGTTCCCAGTTCAACTCTAAAGCCTTTGGAAGGAGATACTATCAGTGGATACCCCTGTACCCAGGTCAGCCTCATGTGTCAGTTCACTTTCATCATCTACGTTTGACGATGCAACAGTAGATACAACATGTGAAGATTGTGTATTTGACACGATGTAGCCAGTGCAATTTGTTGATGTTGTTAAAGAAATGCTTTCTTAAATGTGTCCTTCCCCATGTAGCCGATTACATCAGCATCTCCAATAGACCATGTGACCTGCAGTGTACCACCATCAGTGGTGAGCGACAGCTGCTGGTTCCTGCCCACGATGGCACCTCCTGTCGGGATACTAAAAACCATGGAGTGTGTATCGAGGGGATGTGTCAGGTAACCAACCAGAAAAAGTTCAGATGCTTTTTTACTGTAGAAAATCTTAATGAAATATTTTCAACATCATAGAAAATACACTCATTAGCTGCTTCGTTAGCTTGTACGCCGTGGTGTTCATTCAACAAGGCGCTCAGACTTTTTCGTCTACTTTGGCATGATGGCACAGGTGCTGCAGCTTTGTGGTCAGCATTTTCATGATGTTCCACTACATCCCACAGCTGCTCTGTCAGACTCATTGTGCTCGTCATGCATGATGCTTTTAATTTACCGCCATGATTTCTCAGGCAGTCTGAGATGATATGAGCTGTTTGGTTCGAGTATCTGTTAGAGGAGGGTAAACTCTGCAGAGGAGGACGCAGCTGCTGTCAGTACTGAGGCATGCTGGGAACAGCCTTCACCTTTCAACACATGGTTTCACTTCACTATAAAGAAGTTCTTTGTATGTTCTGCCGTCGCTGTAGTAGGGGGGGAGCTAAAGGAGCTGACATTCATGACCTTTCTTCTTGAACCCAGATGTGGGGCAGCTGACTGCCCTGTTGGGCTCCACGTCACCTTTCCTCCCCACTCTGACATGTGGTTGAACTCGGCTGTGTTTAAAAGTGTGCTTTAAAGAGCAAAACATGTGAACACCTTCACCCAATCACGTGGCTTGGAAGAATATATTTCCTGGTAGTAAAAATTCAAGTCAGGTGTTTCTGGTTGTTGTGAGAAAAAGCTGCATGAGTGTTGTCTCTGAAGAACAAACAGTGTCACATGTATGTGTATTATGTCTGCTCCTCTGTTCCAGCCTGTGGGGTGTGATGGGGAGCTGTACAGCAGTAAGACTGTAGACAGATGTGGTGTGTGCGGAGGAAACGGGACATCGTGCCAGCGGATCTCTGGATCCTACAGGAAGGCACTCACACAGTTAGGTAACACACACACAGATAACCACATTCAACATATCTAACTGGCACAGGACGAGCATTTAGTGATTGTTTCACTCATCAGACAGCTCAAGGAAACCATTATCTTTACAACCACCTCAGCGAAATCCACTGCACGGTGTCCTGTAAACATGTGTCGTCATAGAAGCCTGAAACCGGGGTGGATGACTCCATGATGTCTTCACCCCCTTCTGCTGGTTTGTTACTACGCCAGCAGGCTGCCCGCCAGCAGGACTCTCGAAGCGAGGGAAGCTTTTTCAACATATTTTTTAATGCCTTGATTTTGCCTGCAAGGAGCCAGACTTTGTAATCTTTTTTTAAAAAATTGGTCTTGAACATTAATGTTCTTGAATTTATGAGTTTTTATTTGGACACGGGAATGTTTTTCAGTCAGTTAAATAACTTTACATTGATCCTGACATCATTCTGTTTCTACACATAACAGAAAACTTAGCAAAGAAGACATTTTAAATTGCATCTGTAGGCAATTTATTGCTAGCAACACATACACCAGTTTGTTCTTAGTTGGACCAATGAAAAATGTTGTTTGACAGCATGGTTTTGTACCAACACGGCTTCCCAAAGAGATATTGCCATGAAACTTGGCATATTGCAACATGGTGTAAAGTACGTTCTTAAAACATCAGAAGAAACAGGAGAAGTTAAGGACAAAAGAAGTGGCACACCTGAAATTCTACAGCAGATGAACAGTTATGTCCTTCAGTAATAAGGAAAATATCCAGCAAAGACCTGACAGGATCTGAGAAATGCATCTGACCCTTCGGCTGATTCATTTACTTTCCACAGAAGCCTCATTAGACGTGCTCTGAATGGAAGGACGGCTGTCAAGAAGCCACTGTTAAGGAACAGAAAGAGGGAGAACAGGCTGAAGTATGCCACATTAGAACTGGACTGGAAATCGCAGGCAACGTAACTCTTATGGAGTGATGGATCCAAACGGACTGGATCTAATCAGGAGTCCAACTGTCTACAGCCATGTTTCAAAGATGTTGGAGGCAGACGTCGACGCATGGTGTAATCCCATCGTGTGATGCAGTACCAGTGCATTAAAAACATACTTAGATAGGTTAGCCTTCGCCAGAGATCTGTCCTCACCAGACTCAGTCCTCGTATTCACAGAAATGTGTTCCTGCTGATAAACTCTTGGAGTGTTTTTTCTTTCCAATTGTGTTGCAGTTTAGTGACAAGTTTGTTTTTGTCATCAGGTTATGTGTTTATCACCAACATCCCAGCTGGAGCTTCAGACATTCAGATCATAGAGAGGCACAAGACGGAGAACATCCTGGGTGAGAACGTACAGCTTCTTTAAGGTCAATATCATCAGGGACCATGAGGGACCATGGTTCAATATCATCAAATATATGCATATATATCAGGGGTGCAACGATATTCGTATCGATATTGAACCGTTCGATACAGTGCTTTCGGTTCGGTACGCATATGTATCAAACAATACAAAATTTTTAATTTATTTTATCAACTTTCCTTCTGACGATGCTGTCTGTGTTGAGCGCTCAGTGGATCTGCGTTCGACTACTCCGCCTAGGCTGCACTGTCGAGCGCAGATCCACTGAGCGCAGCACAAGCTAGCAAGACAGAAGCTAAGCTCGTTGCAACATGGCAAATTGAACCTCCCCCACCCTCATTCAGATCTGGCGTTTGGAACTATTTTGTTCTTCATGTGACGTATGACCCTGAAGGTAAGCGCGTCATGGACTAAAGTAAAACAGTATGTTGGGTGTGCCACGCAATGCTCAATTACATGGGTGGGAGCTAGTGTGTTAGCGCAGTTAGCTCGTCTTGACACCGTCCAGCCCCATGCACAGGGCGATCCGCGGTAGCTCGTTAACGGAGATTTGCCGTGTTGTGGCGTTAACGTCATTTCAGATTAACGCTGACAGCACTAGTGGGAACACAACAAATATGACTGCACATTTACTCCGACATCATCCTAGTGCAAAGACAAGTGGAAGCAGACAAAAACAACAAGCACGCATGCTGCAAACGTTATGCTGGGCTTACACTGTGCGATTTTTGGCCCAGTTTGAGCCGATTTTTGAGTCGTGCGACCGTTTTGGCGATCGGCCCGATTTTGGCCTTCATCGTGCGTCGTGCATCGTGTAGTATACGTGGGGTAATGCTGGGCAGACACTGCGATTTTTTCAGTCGCGTGATTCAGCTCCTGCTCAAACTGTACGATTGACTCGCAGGGGTTAGAAGTTCATAGGTCATGATGCAGGGTTTCACACTATACGGCCCGATGCTCTGATGCGACCTGAGTGCTCACACTGTGCGTCCATAAAATGAAGGTTATAACAGAAATTCTGTCGCTCGCTCTCCCTCTCTGTCTTTCACTCACACAGACACACCACCACCATCAACTTTGCTAAATTGCTAATGAAAAACATTGATCAGGCAGCTGTGATTGAGCAGCAGTGTAGATCCAACTATTTTCACGGTTGTTGTGGTCGTGATAATTTTGTGAGGCCACATGGAAAAGGCTCGGATGAGCTTGCCATAGTTCTACAAGTTGTGCCTCCATCGCTTGTGTCCAGATCACACGCTGCACTGCCGTGCTGCGCCGTCTTTTTCGCTGACATTTGTGTTTGCGCGTGCGCAGTGTGACTAACTGCGGTGACACCCTCACGACCAAGCGATTGATGATTGGGAGCTGGTCGTGAGGTGTTAATCGCTTCTTGTTACCCCACGATGCACGACGCACGATGAAGGCCAAAATCGTGCCGATCGCCAAAACGGTCGCACGACTCAAAAATCGGCTCAAAATGGGCCAAAAATCGCACAGTGTCTGCCCAGCATAACACCGCGGTAAAGTGAGCCGTCATTTGTGAGCCGCGGTCAAGCCAGCCGCCTCCTATCCGCCGCATAAATTTCCTTGCGCTTTTACACCAGTCTTTACGGTAGCGCCTTTTCGCTTTATGTGCCGATTGAAAGACTATACCCGCGCGCGCACAAATTACAATGTAGCAGCCCGATACAGTCAATACAATTATGGAAATGTCAGAAATTCATTAAAAATCATCCTGAGTAGTTGATGTCCAACTTTCAACACATCCCCCCTCTGGGACACCTACTGTACCTGTGTGCCAGGTTTCACCCAGATTTACTGTAGAATTCCTCAGAAATTAACCCCTGTTAGGCCCTTAAAAAATGCACCCTCTAAAGGCCCTAGGGACCAAAAATGGTCCCACCCCTAAAGGTGCAATAAAAAGATTAAATATTCATTTTTTTTCCCACTTTAAATTGGTCAGTCTTTTAAAACTACTTCTCCCTAAAATATTCATATAAAGTTTTAATTATATTTTCGTTGTTTTAACCCTTTAAATCCCAGTTTTATTACATGAGCGCACTGTTTTTTTAGCCCCAAAAAACAAAAAAACTAAATATTTTCAAAAAAAACCATTTGAAGTAATATTAGTTTGTTATTATAATTAGGCCTTTAGCTGGACCAAAGATTGGCACCAACATTCATTCTGATCAATTACTATTTTTTTTGCAGGAGCAGATTTAAAAAAATGCATCCTCTAAAGGCCCTAAGGACCAAAAATGGTCCCGCCCCAAAAACTGCAATAAAAAGATTATATATTCATATTTTTTTCCACTTTAAATTGGTCAGTCTTTTAAAACTACTTCTCCCTAAAATATTCATATAAAGTTTTAATTATATTTTCGTTGTTTTAACCCTTTAAATCCCAGTTTTATTACATGAGCGCACTGTTTTTTTAGCCCCAAAAAACAAAAAAACTAAATATTTTCAAAAAAAAAACATTTGAAGTAATATTAGTTTGTTATTATAATTAGGCCTTTAGCTGGACCAAAGATTGGCACCAACATTCATTCTGATCAATTACTATTTTTTTTGCAGGAGCAGATTTAAAAAAATGCATCCTCTAAAGGCCCTAAGGACCAAAAATGGTCCCGCCCCAAAAAATGCAATAAAAAGATTATATATTCATATTTTTTTCCACTTTAAATTGGTCAGTCTTTTAAAACTACTTCTCCCTAAAATATTCATATAAAGTTTTAATTATATTTTCGTTGTTTTAACCCTTTAAATCCCAGTTTTATTACATGAGCGCACTGTTTTTTTAGCCCCAAAAAACAAAAAAACTAAATATTTTCAAAAAAAACCATTTGAAGTAATATTAGTTTGTTATTATAATTAGGCCTTTAGATGGACCAAAGATTGGCACCAACATTCATTTTGATCCACTTTTATTTTTTTTGCAGGAGCAGATTTAAAAAAATGCATCCTGTAAAGGCCCTAAGGACCAAAAATGGTCCCGCCCCAAAAAATGCAATAAAAAGATTATATATTCATATTTTTTTCCACTTTAAATTGGTCAGTCTTTTAAAACTACTTCTCCCTGAAATATTCATATAAAGTTTTAATTATATTTTCGTTGTTTTAACCCTTTAAATCCCAGTTTTATTACATGAGCGCACTGTTTTTTTAGCCCCAAAAAACAAAAAAACTAAATATTTTCAAAAAAAAACATTTGAAGTAATATTAGTTTGTTATTATAATTAGGCCTTTAGCTGGACCAAAGATTGGCACCAACATTCATTTTGATCCACTTTTATTTTTTTTGCAGGAGCAGATTTAAAAAAATGCATCCTCTAAAGGCCCTAAGGACCAAAAATGGTCCCGCCCCAAAAACTGCAATAAAAAGATTATATATTCATATTTTTTTCCACTTTAAATTGGTCAGTCTTTTAAAACTACTTCTCCCTAAAATATTCATATAAAGTTTTAATTATATTTTCGTTGTTTTAACCCTTTAAATCCCAGTTTTATTACATGAGCGCACTGTTTTTTTAGCCCCAAAAAACAAAAAAACTAAATATTTTCAAAAAAAACCATTTGAAGTAATATTAGTTTGTTATTATAATTAGGCCTTTAGATGGACCAAAGATTGGCACCAACATTCATTTTGATCCACTTTTATTTTTTTTTGCAGGAGCAGATTTAAAAAAATGCATCCTGTAAAGGCCCTAAGGACCAAAAATGGTCCCGCCCCAAAAAATGCAATAAAAAGATTATATATTCATATTTTTTTCCACTTTAAATTGGTCAGTCTTTTAAAACTACTTCTCCCTGAAATATTCATATAAAGTTTTAATTATATTTTCGTTGTTTTAACCCTTTAAATCCCAGTTTTATTACATGAACGCACTGTTTTTTTAGCCCCAAAAAACAAAAAAACTAAATATTTTCAAAAAAAACCATTTGAAGTAATATTAGTTTGTTATTATAATTAGGCCTTTAGATGGACCAAAGATTGGCACCAACATTCATTTTGATCCACTTTTATTTTTTTTGCAGGAGCAGATTTAAAAAAATGCACCCTCTAAAGGCCCTAAGGACCAAAAATGGTCCCGCCCCAAAAAATGCAATAAAAAGATTATATATTCATATTTTTTTCCACTTTAAATTGGTCAGTCTTTTAAAACTACTTCTCCCTGAAATATTCATATAAAGTTTTAATTATATTTTCGTTGTTTTAACCCTTTAAATCCCAGTTTTATTACATGAGCGCACTGTTTTTTTAGCCCCAAAAAACAAAAAAACTAAATATTTTCAAAAAAAACCATTTGAAGTAATATTAGTTTGTTATTATAATTAGGCCTTTAGATGGACCAAAGATTGGCACCAACATTCATTTTGATCCACTTTTATTTTTTTTGCAGGAGCAGATTTTAAAAAATGCATCCTGTAAAGGCCCTAAGGACCAAAAATGGTCCCGCCCCAAAAAATGCAATAAAAAGATTATATATTCATATTTTTTTCCACTTTAAATTGGTCAGTCTTTTAAAACTACTTCTCCCTGAAATATTCATATAAAGTTTTAATTATATTTTCGTTGTTTTAACCCTTTAAATCCCAGTTTTATTACATGAGCGCACTGTTTTTTTAGCCCCAAAAAACAAAAAAACTAAATATTTTCAAAAAAAACCATTTGAAGTAATATTAGTTTGTTATTATAATTAGGCCTTTAGATGGACCAAAGATTGGCACCAACATTCATTTTGATCCACTTTTATTTTTTTTGCAGGAGCAGATTTAAAAAAATGCACCCTCTAAAGGCCCTAAGGACCAAAAATGGTCCCGCCCCAAAAAATGCAATAAAAAGATTATATATTCATATTTTTTTCCACTTTAAATTGGTCAGTCTTTTAAAACTACTTCTCCCTGAAATATTCATATAAAGTTTTAATTATATTTTCGTTGTTTTAACCCTTTAAATCCCAGTTTTATTACATGAGCGCACTGTTTTTTTAGCCCCAAAAAACAAAAAAACAAAATATTTTCAAAAAAAACCATTTGAAGTAATATTAGTTTGTTATTATAATTAGGCCTTTAGATGGACCAAAGATTGGCACCAACATTCATTTTGATCCACTTTTATTTTTTTTGCAGGAGCAGATTTAAAAAAATGCATCCTGTAAAGGCCCTAAGGACCAAAAATGGTCCCGCCCCAAAAAATGCAATAAAAAGATTATATATTCATATTTTTTTCCACTTTAAATTGGTCAGTCTTTTAAAACTACTTCTCCCTGAAATATTCATATAAAGTTTTAATTATATTTTCGTTGTTTTAACCCTTTAAATCCCAGTTTTATTACATGAGCGCACTGTTTTTTTAGCCCCAAAAAACAAAAAAACTAAATATTTTCAAAAAAAACCATTTGAAGTAATATTAGTTTGTTATTATAATTAGGCCTTTAGATGGACCAAAGATTGGCACCAACATTCATTTTGATCCACTTTTATTTTTTTTGCAGGAGCAGATTTAAAAAAATGCATCCTGTAAAGGCCCTAAGGACCAAAAATGGTCCCGCCCCAAAAAATGCAATAAAAAGATTATATATTCATATTTTTTTCCACTTTAAATTGGTCAGTCTTTTAAAACTACTTCTCCCTGAAATATTCATATAAAGTTTTAATTATATTTTCGTTGTTTTAACCCTTTAAATCCCAGTTTTATTACATGAGCGCACTGTTTTTTTAGCCCCAAAAAACAAAAAAACTAAATATTTTCAAAAAAAACCATTTGAAGTAATATTAGTTTGTTATTATAATTAGGCCTTTAGATGGACCAAAGATTGGCACCAACATTCATTTTGATCCACTTTTATTTTTTTTGCAGGAGCAGATTTTAAAAAATGCATCCTCTAAAGGCCCTAAGGACCAAAAATGGTCCCGCCCCAAAAACTGCAATAAAAAGATTATATATTCATATTTTTTTCCACTTTAAATTGGTCAGTCTTTTAAAACTACTTCTCCCTAAAATATTCATATAAAGTTTTAATTATATTTTCGTTGTTTTAACCCTTTAAATCCCAGTTTTATTACATGAGCGCACTGTTTTTTTAGCCCCAAAAAACAAAAAAACTAAATATTTTCAAAAAAAACCATTTGAAGTAATATTAGTTTGTTATTATAATTAGGCCTTTAGATGGACCAAAGATTGGCACCAACATTCATTTTGATCCACTTTTATTTTTTTTGCAGGAGCAGATTTAAAAAAATGCACCCTCTAAAGGCCCTAAGGACCAAAAATGGTCCCGCCCCAAAAAATGCAATAAAAAGATTATATATTCATATTTTTTTCCACTTTAAATTGGTCAGTCTTTTAAAACTACTTCTCCCTGAAATATTCATATAAAGTTTTAATTATATTTTCGTTGTTTTAACCCTTTAAATCCCAGTTTTATTACATGAGCGCACTGTTTTTTTAGCCCCAAAAAACAAAAAAACTAAATATTTTCAAAAAAAAAACATTTGAAGTAATATTAGTTTGTTATTATAATTAGGCCTTTAGATGGACCAAAGATTGGCACCAACATTCATTTTGATCCACTTTTATTTTTTTTGCAGGAGCAGATTTAAAAAAATGCATCCTGTAAAGGCCCTAAGGACCAAAAATGGTCCCGCCCCAAAAAATGCAATAAAAAGATTATATATTCATATTTTTTTCCACTTTAAATTGGTCAGTCTTTTAAAACTACTTCTCCCTGAAATATTCATATAAAGTTTTAATTATATTTTCGTTGTTTTAACCCTTTAAATCCCAGTTTTATTACATGAGCGCACTGTTTTTTTAGCCCCAAAAAACAAAAAAACTAAATATTTTCAAAAAAAAACATTTGAAGTAATATTAGTTTGTTATTATAATTAGGCCTTTAGCTGGACCAAAGATTGGCACCAACATTCATTTTGATCCACTTTTATTTTTTTTTGCAGGAGCAGATTTAAAAAAATGCATCCTGTAAAGGCCCTAAGGACCAAAAATGGTCCCGCCCCAAAAAATGCAATAAAAAGATTATATATTCATATTTTTTTCCACTTTAAATTGGTCAGTCTTTTAAAACTACTTCTCCCTGAAATATTCATATAAAGTTTTAATTATATTTTCGTTGTTTTAACCCTTTAAATCCCAGTTTTATTACATGAGCGCACTGTTTTTTTAGCCCCAAAAAACAAAAAAGCTAAATATTTTCAAAAAAAAAACATTTGAAGTAATATTAGTTTGTTATTATAATTAGGCCCTTAGATGGACCAAAGACTGGCACCAACATTCATTCTGATCAATTACTATTTTTTCTAGGAGCACAGTAAATGTAATATATTGGTGATCATTTTTTTACTTTTTGATTATGTTAACTGCTTATTGGCACTTATTATTTACTTATTGCTTATTACCACTAAATACTATTACCTTGTTGTGTTCTAAAATAAAATAAAAAAATATGAAAATAAAAATACAAGGTCACTTTGAACAAGAAAACATTTATTTTTAGAACTTTAGAACAATGAACATGTGCTGTTTGGAATGGGGAAAGGTATGAGAGATGGGGGCTGGGGGTGGGGGGGGGCAGTCCTGTTCAGGTGGAGCAGTTGCTGCAGATGGTCAGGCTGTGCTCCTTGCATGCGCCCTTCCCACATTTGCAGCAGACGGTAAAGACCCTCCTTCTTCCTGTGCAAAGGTCACATTGCTTCCTCACCTTAGATCTGATGGCTGCAGAGGGGCCTGGAGAGGGATCTGCAGCAGCACCCTGCACCTGTTTCACATGCTCTGCTGTGTGGGAAGAGCGGGGAAGTCGCTCTCTCTTGGCAATGTGCGGTTGAACTAAGGTTTCTCCGACCTCCTCGATGTAGAGCCTCCTTCTGTAAGCTTTGCTTTGCTGCCAGGCTGGTTGAACCGCGGTCCACAGGACGTAACCATTATAGAGCGAAATGTCAATCAGATGGTGGAAAAGGGCTAACGGCCACCGCCTCGTTCGCCTCCTACAGGTGTAGGTGGCAACAGCCTAATAAAAAAACAAAACACACACACAAAAAAAAAACATTAAACCTACGTATATTTTACACAAGAATATATGAGCAAGAATGAATAAATTCGTGCGCAACTGATGCGTAATGACACCTACCTGATCGAGTTTGTCCACACCTCCCTTAGATTTGTTATAATCCTTTATTATGTGTGGCCTTCTCTTCGGCTCGTCGCAGACTCCTGGAGTGCGGTGTTTGGAGCTCATCAGGAGGACATTTCTGCCGCGGCGGGGGACGTATGACACGGCCGTGTGCGTCCTAGTGAAAGCAAAGACGGAGGAAAACACTCCTCTCCCCCTTGTCTGCAGCAGTTGTGGCGGAAGCTCGGGCTTGTTCTTCCTAATGGTGCCAACCAGGGTATTTTTTTGCCTGAGCAGCTCCTCTGACAGAGGGAAGGAAGTAAAAAAATTGTCACAGGTGACGCTGTGTCCCTGGAGCCCCTCTGTCAGCTCCAGAACCACTCGCATCCCCTGGTTGATCTCAGCGCGCCCACCGGCTGCTTTTCCCGTGTAGAGCTGTAGTTTCCAGGCATAAGACGTCTCTACATCGCAGACCGCCCATACCTTCAGACCATACTTTGCTGGCTTTTTGGGCATATACTGCCTGAAGGCGCACCTCCCTTTGAAAGGGACAAGTTGTTCATCCACACAAATTTCCTTGTTTGGCCAGAACATCATCTGGAGGCGATGGGTCCAAATATCCCAGATTTTGCGAAATGGACCCAGTTTGTCATCACGGTGTCTTGGTCTCGCAAGTCTGTCGTCGAATCGCAGAGCCCTGGTAATGTAGCGAAACCTTTTCTCGGACATGGTAGCCCGAAAAACCACCCGGCCGGATTTCTCACTCCAGAGACTGAGTGTTGATTCGTTTCGGGAACGGTAAACACCGGCCAGAATTAGTAGCCCCACATACGCACGCAGTTCATCGCTGTCCACGTCTTTCCAGTCAGCGATAGCACGTCTCCCCTGGAGATTGGTCATTGAGACGATATGCAGGATAATTTCATCGGTGACGAAAAGAGAAAAACTGGATTGTAGGTCACTGATCCGGGCGATGGCATAAAAAGTAGGTCCGGTGTGTCCCGTGGCCGCTGGAACGTAGCGGAGCGTCTCAGCGTTTGTCGGAGACCACTTTGTTCCATTTTTGGAAACCCACCCTGCCGATTCTTCCTCCATCTCTCCGCTCTCATTTTCAGACTCTGATCCATATGAGTCGGAACCGGACTCCTGCTCCTCCATTTCCTCCTCCGAAGAAATCTCCGCGTCATCCCCCGGGGATGACGAGGCGCTATCCCCCGAATCACTGCGGTCAAGTGAGCCCTCACTTACGAAGTCACAGTCAAGCTAGCCGCACCGCCAGCCGCACCGAAAATGTGGTTGCATTACTCTTACGCATATTACGGTATCGGTGCCGACTGGCTTAGAAACGCAGTGTTTTCTGTCCTGACACTACATTACTTCACAATCCACTCCCAGTTTTGGTTTATCTCCACTTTTCCCCCTGTGATCCACAGCCAAAATTACTGTACGGTTTTTGAGAAAATTGATAGTAAACTTTGCACAATTTACTCCACTGTACTTTTAATTTCCTCATCTGTGACCTCAGATTACAGGAAAACTATAAGAGGTGACGCAGATATTTCACTGGATTATGACTCTGGGTGACCCCCACTCTGCACCCTGTGATCCACAGCCAATATTACTGTACGGTTTTTGAGAAAATTGATAGTAAACTTTGCACAATTTACTCTACTGTACTCTATATATTCTCATCTTTGAGCTCAGATTACAGGAAAACTGTAAGAGGTGACACAGATATTTCACTGGATTATGACTCTAGGTTGTCGCCACTCTTCACCCTGTCATCCACAGCAAAAATTATTGTACGGTTTTTGAGAAAATTGATAGTAAAATCTTCCCATTTTGCTTTACTGTACTCTACATATTCTCATCTTTAACCTCAGATTACAGGAAAACTGTAAGAGGTGACGCAGATATTTCACTGGATTATGACTCTAGGTTGTCGCCACTCTTCACCCTGTCATCCACAGCAAAAATTACTGTACGGTTTTTGAGAAAATTGATAGTAAAATCTTCCCATATGCAGTAATTGTATTTGAATTAGTTAAATATGAGTGGGCAACTCTGACCATGACAAGACTGCATTTACTTTAAGAAATTAATAAAAAAATGTAGACATATTGTTGTCATTATTTCTACTCTTCAATTTGATGTGTTTTTTCTTTAAGATAGTATCAGAAGTTGCTCCTCCACCATGAAAAAAAAACAGCTGCATGTATTCTTTTACTACAGCCATGATTCTCCTCTGTGGTCTTCCTCATTCATCCTGTTTGGAGCTTAATGTTCAACATCCTTTAACTATTAAAATTACAGAAGTAGAAGAAAGTAATCATCAGAGCAGGAATCATGATAAATGATAAATAGATTACCAGTACATGAAAACATAACATTTGCATAATTTCTCTGATAACCCTGCATTGGATGGGTTTATTAACGGTGGGCTGAAATTGTACTATAGTCTGCTGATGAGGAACTTTTTAGAGTGTTGAATTAAATGTCCTCCACAATCTGTATATGAATTGTCATTAAAACCATAGAGATTCTTACTTATAAAGGAAAGAAAAGTGTGACAATGCCCATCAACATATAGTGTATATTTTTTGAAACATTACAAAGATACATGTAATTCTGGGTTCACCTGAATTACAGATTAGACTGGTGGACAAACAGATGTTGTGTACAACTGGTGACAGCATCAGTGACAGGGATGCCAAAAGGAAGAACAAATTAATCAGCAAGGCTGGAAGCAGAATTAGGAGGCGTCATAGTCAGTGAGGGTCAGAGATCAATGAACAAATTTCCCACCATCATGGATAATGCATCACTCTCAAAAGGATTCAAAATTTGGGCCATGAAGAACAGTTCAGGAAACCGATTTTATTGTTTCGTCTGTGAAACTGTATAAATGAAATGTAAATTATGTTAAAGGCAAACACATTTGTAAGCAATAAGAAACAAACATGCTTTGCATTATGCCTTTAAACATCTGTACAGACTTGATACAATATTTATTAACTGAATTTAAAAACATGTTTTACATAGTGGGAGTATTTCTTTTACTGATGATATTTCAATGATATGTATTTTCTATGACTGAAAAATGCTCTAACACATGGCAATAACAGCAGATGTGGCAATTTTGCAATTTGTTGTATAAATTTGATATTATTTTAGGCAGTATATTTTCTTAGCCTTTATCATACTCTGTCAACACAGCAATCTCAGAAACCGTACAGTATATTTGGCTGTGGATGACAGGGTGCAGAGTGGGGGTCACCCAGAGTCATAATCCAGTGAAATATCTGCGTCACCTCTTATAGTTTTTCTGTAATCTGAGCTCAAAGATGAGAATATATAGAGTACAGTAGAGTAAATTGTGCAAAGTTTACTATCAATTTTCTCAAAAACCGTACAGTAATTCTTGCTGTGGATCACAGGGTGAAGAGTGGCGACAACCTAGAGTCATAATCCAGTGAAATATCTGCGTCACCTCTTACAGTTTTCCTGTAATCTGAGGTCAAAGATGAGGCTATATAGAGTACAGTAAAGCAAAATGGGAAGACTTTACTATCAATTTTCTCAAAAACCGTACAGTAATTTTGGCTGTGGATGACAGGGTGAAGAGTGGGGGTCACCCAGAGTCATAATCCAGTGAAATATCTGCGTCACCTCTTATAGTTTTTCTGTAATCTGAGGTTAAAGATGAGGAGATTAAAAGTACAGTAGAGTAAATTGGGTAAATTTTATTGTTAATTTTCTCTGAATCATACAGTAATTTGGGCTGTGGATCACAGGGGAAAAGTGGAGATACACTAAAACTGGGAGTGGATTGTGAAGTAAAATAGTGTCAGGACACAATAGACTGCGTTTCTAAGCCGGGCTTCACCCATACCGTAATATACGTAAGAGTAGTGCAACCACATTTTCGGTGCGGCTGGCGGTGCGGCTAGCTTGACTGTGACTTCGTAAGTGAGGGCTCACTTGACCGCAGTGCACAACGAGACGCGATTAACACCTCACGACCAGCTCCCGATCATCAATCGCTTGGTCGGGAGGATTTCAAACCTGTTTGAAATATATATGATTAGTGTATTACAGTAAGCAAACTAATCCAACTCCTAAGTAACTTTTTAAAGGAAGAGAACAGGATTAGTAGCTAAACTCTGGGTACTGCTATGTTAGAAAATGATGACTCTGTGTTGAGGTGCATTCTGCATGGCTTCCAACACTCAGCTGTTCATTCTGTAATTTCACTACAGATCCCAGACCTGCACAGGAAGCAAATATCATCACATTTCAGTGGTGATGAGCGTTTTAGTCTCCAGCTAAGACTTGGTCATTTTCACTAGTTTTAAGTTAAAGAAGTCCAGTTTGACACCAGGACCGTCTTTTTTGGGTTCTGTGAATTTGCCTCCTGTCTCGAGGTATTTGAGAGTAAGAACATGCAGATCTGAACCACCTATCTAGGTTCCTAAAGTCATTCACGTCTCATCTGAAAGGCGTCTTCAGTCCTACCAACTGATGGGACGTCCCTGGCCTCAAGTGGCTCCCATCAGTTTGTCATGTGTTCGTCACCAACATCCCAGTTGGGATTTTACTGTGTCAGTTAAAGCTGACATCAGCGTGGAAATAAAACGTGTCTGGGAACAACTGCAGAGTAGGCGGAGTTTTTTTTCACAAAGGACACAGCATCTCCTCATCAACAGCCAATCACAAGTACTTCCTGTTTCCATGTGTCTAATATATGCTTTGAATTATGAGTTGTACTTCACTGCTCTGTGTTCAGCGAGATTTAAGTCCACAGATATGTGACTTGAATCTTTAAGCGCCTGATAATAAAATAGTGCTAGGTTGTCTCGTGTGCGTCTCTCAGTAGAGCACAGTTGTCACTTTGAAGGTAGATGTGAGATATATGTGGTCAGGGAGCCCCGTCAGCAGTTAGAAACATGCGTTTCAGATGAGAGCTCTTCAACAACTAACAAACAAGTCCCATCTCCTTAAGCCCTTAGACTACCACGGCCTAGATGGGAATGTAGACAATCTGAATGATATTGTGTGCCAGTGTGGTGCTGCTTATTGTGGTTGCACCAGCACAACCTTTGCTCAGTGCTTCTACCCGCTGTAGGTTTGGCCCCTTGGCTCGGGGACAACATGTAGGAAAACACTGTCCCGTTTTGGTACATGCTCAGTACCATTGGCCTGGATTTACAAAGACACACATGTACACACTGAAGCTCTGACATTTGAAAAGGACTTTTTAGCCCTCCTACCTGACGTTTTCCCTTCTTTCTAGCTCTGTCAGATGAAGCGGGATATTTCTTCTTCAATGGGAACACTGTGTTTGACAATCCTCAGAATTTCCACGTGGCAGGAACAGTGTTCAAGTACCGACGTCCAAGCGTCGTGTTGTCTGATGGGTTGGAATACATCATTGCCCAGGGACCCACTCTGCAGGGTCTTAATGTTATGGTAGTACAGGAACACACACACACACACACACACACACACACACACGTGTTTGTTAGTTTGACTGTAACAAGGCTGCGTGTCATTTCAGTACTACAACTTGAATGGGAAACTCCCCCACATCACCTACGAGTATACCATCCCACTCAAGTCTCAAGCAGCTGCCGCGGCCTCACGCCACTCCAATCTTAACCTCACCTATAATGACGTAAACGTGGATGTCAGAGGGGATCAGAGTATCTCGATGAACCACAGCAGAGGGTCAGCATCTGTCCATCACGACCTGCACAACCACCCAGATGTCCAGCTGCAGGAAGAAGAGGAGGAGGAAGTGGTGTGGGAGATCCAGACCGCCAGACCAGCACCAGTGGACATTATGGTCTACAGACCAGCTGACGTCATCACTCGTGTGTTTAGTCACAATGATGTGGAGGAACAGGGACCTCCAGCACCATCTGGCTACAGTAAGTTTCATCTTACTTGTATTATTAAAGATGTTCTGAGTCGTGCCAGAGGTTCAATCAGGAGACAACAACAGCTTTAGTGATCCTTTAATCTTCCGTGATATTGGTGCTTTCTAACCACATGATTTCTGCCACTGTCTTTCTTTTCTCTGGTCATGAAGAAAGCTCTTCCAACTCTTCCAACGAGCACTCGGCTGAAGATGACAACACGCTAATGCTCACCTTCCCAGGTAGAAAAGACAAATCCAGTTGTTTCCCAAATGTTTTCACTTCAGACATCTTCCTTGTGTACAGTAAGGCGGTGGTTCCCAAACTTGCTTTGCTAGGCCCCCGTTGTCTTACAAGAACCCCGCCCACACACACACGTGCACACACGCCCATATTTTGTTTCAAACTCCACTGCAGTTTATAAATTGTAAACAATGAAAGAAATAAAAGGTTACAGGTTGCAATTAAATAAACCGCTACCTCCTTTTAAAAAAAGAAAAACAAACCATCTTTAATTATTTTACGTATAGTTGTTTGTGTTGTTTTTTAGGTTTTTACTGTGTAATAATATTCAACATTTTTCAAAAAAATGTCTGTGCAGAGTGTTTAAAACATGAACGACTGTGGGATACTGTTTGTCCGTGATTTGAACCGGGGGAACAAACTGTGTCGGTGTCACTGACCAAACGTCTTCCCCCTGTGTGGCGAGCATTCACTGGGCACGGAGCGAGGATCCAGTTATTCCGCCTCCGTTACAGATATTAGACGTGGAAGGAGCGAGTGTTGTTACATTACCATTCAGTTTGAGGGTTACACCAGAAAATTTATATTTATTGTTCTCACGTGGTAACAGACAGGATTATTTTAACAAACATTTTGCTTGGTAATTATTTTTATCCTCCTGTAACTTTACTGTATAAAGAGCTAAAACCTCCAAAGTTTCAGGAGTAGTTAGTCGTTTTAAGAAGTGTTTGTGAACTAAAAATCAAGAATGTGGGATCCTGTTTGTCCGTGATTTGGAGAGCCCAGCGCTGCTCCCGACGCAGGGAAACAGATCCTGGTGGGGAGACCTGCCTTGGAACGACAGCTGTTGTGCAGGTGAAGCCAAAAACATGATATCCTTCATCAATATGTTCTAGTCTTTGGCTTGGAAGGAAGTTGGTTTGGAAGAATATTTGGTAAATGGACTGGTTCATATATAGCGCTCTTCTACTCTATCTGAGCACTCAAAGTGCTTTATACAAGTATGGGTGGGTGAGTGAATACTTTGGACAATACAGGGTGTGAACGCGGAATAATACAGTCTGATGTTGATCAGCTATGTGTGTGACTGGGAGCAGCTTAATTTTTCAGACAATGATCCTGAACAGAGATGCTTCTACTGCCAATAAAGGAACCTGGAGAACTCCTCCTGAAGGCTGCTTAAACTTCAGAGTTCATGGTGTGAATAAGACCTGTGGTCACACCAAAGCTCACTGGACTCACGCACCAGTGTTGGGCCAATATACTACAACCACAGTTCCAGTGAAGTTGGGATGTTGTGTAACACAACACAGATGTTCACAAAGTGGTGAACCTCGCCCCAGCCTTTAAAACGACTGAGCCGTTTGGGGATGCTCATGACAAACACCTGTTTCCCACTAACCTGTTCACCAACTTTCCCAGTCTTTTGCTGTCCCTGTAGCCGTTTCCCATTTTTCTAGCAAATTGTAAGGAAGTGAGGGAAAGCGCAAGAACAGGACTGTAGAGTTTGACTTTGATTATATACAAGTTATGAAAAAGACACCTAATAATATGAAGATTAGAAAATAAAAAATGAAACCTTAACCTTGAAAGTAATTTTAAAAATCATTTGTTGTTCACAGGTGATCAGAGGGTTCATCCTGCAGCAGAAGATGCTCCCCACCTGCTGCTGGAGGAGACAAACACTCACTCAGCCACACACACACCCACTGAGCAGCAGTCAGTTGCTGCTGCAGACACAGACACAAGCTCACAAATGCACAGGGACGTTGTCACAGTCATGGACTCTGTGGCCTCAGAAACAGTCAGTGGTCCTCACACCGCCATCCTGGTAGAGCTGCAGCAGGTGTCAGAGGTCCAGGCAGCCGACACGGAGAGGTACGATGAAGCATCTCATGATCCTCAGAGCTTATTCTGCATTTGTACTGTAATCATAACAAGAACTGCTTCACATACAGTCCTTCATCTCATCACCACACTGGGTTCAGATGTGTGCAGACTGGTCTGGGCTTTAACACGTGATCCTCAGGTTCAGTGAAGTCATTGTGACATTGGTGGGTTTCATGAATCTGCCTCCTGTCTGTGTTTCTGCTTCCTTCTAGCAACAACTTTGATGTGGAGCCACATATTAGTCTGGGAGACCTGTATAGCTGGAAGGTGTCTGCTTATGCTCCATGCAGTTCCACCTGTACAACAGGTAAACACAAAGCTGTCACCTGATACTGTTAGAGCCAAACCAGATATTTGTGTGATTGGCTGCTGCTGCAAATCAGCACAGATTCAAGCACAGTGTAAAAGTGATTGTTCTACATTTAACTGAAGGTGATCATAGTGACACTGTACTCGCTATCCCTGAGGGACTGATGAACTCCTGATGCAGGTCTAGACTTGGTGATGCGATGTTACAGTACTGCTCTGACACTGGACAAACCGTATTATGTTGTAACTTTGTAACTAAAAATATGATTTTGACTAACACTCCTTGTTTAATAATCCATACTGAAGAAGTGAATTTGTCAACAACAGTTGCAGTGGAAACGTTTCATTGTGTTTGATGCTTCGTGCTCTTCCTGACTGAATCAGGCTGAAATGGTATGAACAGGCCGGGGGGCCAAAAACCTGCATTTTCAGTGTTGCCACATAATCGTGTCAGTCACAGCTGCACTCAGGATGGAGAGTACAATGTGATGGTAAAAATGGCTCACAGTGATGCTCTGGCTTTGTGCTGGGAGACTGCTGCAAACTGAGACCCAGCCTAAACGTGATCGACCTGTTTAGGTGAGCTTGAAAGAAGAGCTGATGTCTGCTTTGTGTAGTGTTGCAGTCTGTGGTGAAATCATACGATGCACAGAGCAGGAGAGCAGCACAGAACTACCAGAGCAATCTAAAAATGGCTCTGAACACCATCTGTCCATGAAGCCAGATAACACACACCAATGAGTTAAACTGCAGGAATGTCTTAAAGACATAAAGACCTGGATGGCCGCTAACTTTCTGCTTCTTAATTCAGATCAAACTGAGGTTATTGTACTCGGCCCTGAAAAGCTTAGAAATATGGTATCTAAGCAGATTCTTACTCTGGATGGCATTACCTTGGCCTCCAGTAACGCTGTGAGGAACCTTGGAGTCATTTTTGACCAGGACATGGAGGATGTTCATCTCTGTGAGCACTGTGTGGTGGGGTGGCTGTAGCTCAGCAGGTGGAGCAGGGTCTTGCATGAATGTGTGTGAATATTAGATAATTAGCACTTACACAGAAGAACCATAGAAAAATCATAAATGAATGGGTGCACGAGGCAAGTTGTAAAAGTGCTCAGAGGAGAGAAGTTCTGAGATGTACTGTGTTCCCAGGTATCACCAGCACATATGCCCTGTGCGTCCGGTATGATGGCACTGAAGTTGACGACCGTTATTGTGACTCTCTGACCCGACCGGAGCCCACACAAGAGTTCTGCATTGGAAAGCAATGTCCTCCACGGTACTGTTTCACCTCAGACTCACTGCAAAATCCACACCACGTTTAACACAGTTTTATGTGTGAATGGAAATGCTGGTTAACTGGAGAAACCAATCATGTTCAGTCAGGACCTCTGAGGTGGAGCAGGGTTAGAAGCAGCTTTGATCGTAGCAAACGTTTCCCAGGTGAACAGTACTGATGCTGGCTGACTCTGAGATCTGCAGGGATGGATCTCCATGTCATGGCTGAACTAACACTATGCCTGATTTCAGATGATGCTGACATACTCTGAAGTCAGATGCTACTTTTAGGACCTGGAGACTTGGAGTTCACACTGGGACGAACCAAACGTGCCATTTTTATCAAATAAATCAATAAATAAACTGTTAAAAACTGACCTTTGCATCTACAGTGGGGCAAAAAAGTATTTAGTCAGCCACCGATTGTGCAAGTTCCCCCACTTAAAATGATGACAGAGGTCAGTAATTTGCACCAGAGGTACACTTCAACTGTGAGAGACAGAATGTGAAAAAAAAATCCATGAATCCACATGGTAGGATTTGTAAAGAATTTATTCGTAAATCAGGGTGGAAAATAAGTATTTGGTCACCTCAAACAAGGAAAATCTCTGGCTCTCACAGACCTGTAACGTCTTCTGTAAGAAGCTTTTCTGTCCCCCACTCGTTACCTGTATGAATGGCACCTGTTTGAACTCATCATCTGTATAAAAGACACCTGTCCACAGCCTCAAACAGTCAGACTCCAAACTCCGCCATGGCCAAGACCAAAGAGCTTTCGAAGGACACCAGGAAAAGTATTGTAGACCTGCACCAGACTGGGAAGAGTGAATCTACAATAGGCAAGCAGCTTGGTGTGAAAAAATCAACTGTGGGAGCAATCATCAGAAAATGATGAGACAAGATGGCGCCGAGTATGGCAGCCTCGTCGCGAGCTCCCCCAAGCAACGGCTTTTTTCTGTGTTTAATTTTCCTTTTCCTTTATTTTTTCATGAGCAGCACTTGTCTCCTTGTGTACGACCGACAAACCTTACTGGACATAAAAGACGGTCTTTCTTATAACTTTCCGGAGTTCAAGTTTTGCAACACGGACGCTCCGTTTGCAGACCCCCCATTCATCTCACCTGAGACGCCTTTGTTCTCTGGCCCTGGAGGCCTCAAACGCCGACGCAGAGGGAGAAGACCTGGCGTTCTGGTTCGACTGAGACGGCGCACTAACAGACCACCGTTACCCAGTTTATTACTGGCTAATGTGCAGTCTCTGGAGAACAAGCTGTGCGAGCTTCGGGCACGGATCTCATTCCAGCGAGAGATGCGGGACTGCTGCGTGATCTGCCTCACAGAAACCTGGCTATCGGACAAAGTACCGGACTCCGCAATACAACTGCCGGGGTTCTCTGTGCACCGCGCGGACAGGTCACAGGATCTTACTGGGAAAAGCAGAGGCGGTGGTGTGTGTTTCATGATCAACAACAGCTGGTGTGATTATGCGAACGTGCACCCGGTCAAATCCTTCTGCTCACCGGACCTGGAGTACCTGATGATTAAGTGCCGGCCATTCTGGCTACCGAGGGAATTTACAGCAGTGATTATTACGGCTGTTTACATTCCCCCACAAGCCGACACTGACCGAGCACTCAGGGAACTGTACAGCGCGATCAGCAGCGAGGAAACCGCACACCCAGAGGCAGCGTTTATCACAGCCGGAGACTTTAATAAGGGAAACCTGAAGAAAGTCTCACCAAAACTCCATCAACACATCCTTTTCAACACACGTGGAAACCGGCAACTCGACCACTGCTACACCTCTTTCCGGGATGCGTACAAAACCCTCCCCCGCGCCCCATTCGGCCAATCAGATCACTGCTCCATCCTGCTCCTGCCCGCCTACAGGCAGAAGCTGAAACAGGAAGCTCCAACCCGGAGGGCGGTGCACTGTTGGACGGACCAATCGGAGTCTGCGCTGCGGGACTGTTTTGATCACGCGGACTGGGAAATGTTTCACGTGGCCGCCAGAGACATTGATGAATACACAGACTCAGTCTGTGGATTTATCAGGAAATGCGTGGAAGATGTCGTCCCATCCAGAACAGTTAAATCCTTCCCAAATCAAAAACCCTGGATTAACGGAGATGTTCGCGCGGCACTGGCGGCACGGAACACTGCCTTTGCCTCCGCGAACACGCACATTACCAACTCCGGAAGACGATCAAAGCAGCCAAATGTGAGTACAGCGACAGGGTGGAGCAACAGTTTGACAACCCTCAGAGTATGTGGCAGGGACTAAACACGATCACAGACTTTAGAGGGAAAACCAGCACACCGCAGACCACGGCCTCTCTGTGTGAGGATCTAAACGTATTCTACGCTAGATTCGACGCAGCGAACACCATGAGACCGGACAGTGTGCGCACCGCGGATGACGTCAGTGCGCACACTGTGTCTGAGGAGGATGTGCGGAAGTGCTTCAGGAAGGTGAACGCGCGCAAAGCTACTGGTCCGGACGGGATTCCCGGCCGCGTCCTCAGGTCATGCGCGGCTCAGTTGGCTGGAGTGTTCACGCACATCTTCAACCTTTCCCTCTCTCTGTCTGTAGTCCCAGCATGCTTCAAAATGGCCACCATCGTCCCTGTACCCAAATCCTCCACCATCTCCTCATTGAACAACTGGCGACCTGTAGCCCTGACCCCCATCGTAAGCAAATGCTTCGAGAAGCTGGTCAGGGACTTCATCTGCTCTGCACTACCCGACTCACTGGTCCCTCTACAGTTCGCATACCGCCACAACAGGTCCACTGATGATGCCATAGCCCTGACACTACACACTGCCCTGTCACACCTGGAGAAGAGAGACACGTATGTGAGGATGCTGTTTGTAGATTACAGCTCAGCATTCAATACCATCGTTCCCTCGAAGCTGGACAGGAAACTGCAGGATCTAGGACTGAGCAGCTCCCTCTGCAGCTGGATCCTTAGCTTCCTGTCTGACAGACGCCAAGTGGTCAGACTGGGCAGCATCACCTCATCCCCCATCACACTGAACACTGGTGCTCCACAGGGGTGTGTACTGAGCCCTCTCCTGTACTCACTCTACACCTACGACTGCACGGCCACTAACAGCTCCAACATCATTGTGAAGTTTGCAGACGACACTACAGTGGTGGGTCTTATCACCAACGGTGATGAGAGGGCTTACAGGGAGGAGGTCAGCGCCCTGACCCACTGGTGTCAAGACAACCATCTCACCCTCAACGTCGCAAAGACAAAGGAGTTGATAGTGGACTTCCGGAGGTGCAGAGAAGTACACACCCCCATCACCATCAACGGCGCTGCTGTGGAGAGAGTGAGCAGCTTCCGGTTCCTTGGAGTACATCTGGCTGAGGATCTTACGTGGTCAGTACACACAAACAAAACAGTGAAGAAGGTGCAGCAGCGCCTCTTCTTTCTCAGGAGACTGAAAAGATTCGGCATGAGCCCCCGCATCCTCAGGACCTTCTATCACTCTGCTATTGAGAGCATCCTCACTGGATGCATCACCACCTGGTATGGCAACAGCACCGCCTACAACTGCAAAGCTCTCCAGCGAGTAGTGCGGTGCTCTGAACGGATAATTGGAGGTGAGCTTCCCTCCCTCCAAGACATCTACAGGAAGCGCTGCCTGAGGAAAGCGGGGAGGATCATCAAGGACTCCAGTCACCCCAGCCATAAACTGTTCAGACTGCTTCCATCAGGAAGGAGGTTCTGCAGCATCCGGTCCCGTACCAGCAGACTGAGAGACAGCTTCTTCCATCAGGCCATCAGACTGCTGAACACGTCATAGACACCTCAGCTTCACTACTGGAACTTTAACATTATGCACTCCATACTGTACAGTAACGCCACTGTTTTGCACATGTCTCACTCTGTATATTTTATTTATTGTTTACTCTATTTAATTTGTAAAATATGTGTACACACACACACACACACACACACACGTAGGAAAATATTTAGTATACACATCCAGAAATGCATACACTATTATATATTGTACATATATTTATTAGTTTCAGGTTGGCCATTCTTGTATTTTGCTCGTTTGTGTTGTTGTGTTTGCACATCTCTGTTGCTTGTGGGGCTCGCACACAAGAATTTCACTCGCATGTGCTGTACCAATGTGCCTGCACATGTGATGTGACAATAAAAGTGATTTGATTTGATTTGATTTGAAAATGGAAGACATACAAGACCACTGATAATCTCCCTCGATCTGGGGCTCCACGCAAGATCTCATCCCGTGGGGTCAAAATGATCATGAGAACGGTGAGCAAAGATCCCAGAACCACACGGGGGGACCTGGTGAATGACCTGCAGAGAGCTGGGACCAAAGTAACAAAGGTCACCATCAGTAACACACTACAACGGCAGGGAATCAAATCCCGCAGTGCCAGACGTGTTCAGCTGCTGAAGCCAGTGCATGTCCAGGCCCGTCTGAAGTTTGCCAGAGAGCACATGGATGATACAGCAGAGGATTGGGAGAATGTCATGTGGTCAGATGAAACCAAAGTAGAACTTTTTGGTATAAACTCAACTCGTCGTGTTTGGAGGAAGAAGAATACTGAGTTGCATCCCAAGAACACCATACCTACTGTGAAGCATGGGGGTGGAAACATCATGCTATGGGGCTGTTTTTCTGCCAAGGGGACAGGACGACTGATCCGTGTTAAGGACAGAATGAATGGGGCCATGTATCGTGAGATTTTGAGCCAAAACCTCCTTCCATCAGTGAGAACTTTGAAGATGAAACAAGGCTGGGTCTTCCAACATGACAATGATCCAAAACACACCGCCCGGGCAACAAAGGAGTGGCTCCGTAAGAAGCATTTGAAAATCCTGGAGTGGCCTAGCCAGTCTCCAGACCTCAACCCCATAGAAAATCTGTGGCAGGAGGTGAAAGTCCGTGTCCGCGACAGCCCCAAAACATCACTGCTCTCGAGAAGATCTGCATGGAGGAATGGGCCAAAATACCAGCTACTGTGTGTGCAAACCTGGTAAAGACCTATAGTAAACGTTTGAGCTCTGTTATTGCCAACAAAGGTTATGTTACAAAGTATTGAGTTGTATTTTTGTTATTGACCAAATACTTATTTTCCACCCTGATTTACGAATAAATTCTTTACAAATCCTACCATGTGGATTCATGGATTTTTTTTTCACATTCTGTCTCTCACAGTTGAAGTGTACCTCTGGTGCAAATTACTGACCTCTGTCATCATTTTAGGTGGGGGAACTTGCACAATCGGTGGCTGACTAAATACTTTTTTGCCCCACTGTATAACTGTATCTATAAATTTACAGCATCACCCAGATTTCCTACAAACATCTGGCCTAATTGTGTTACTGCATTAGCTGCTAAATATCTGTGGATTTCTTTTTATTCTCAATAATCTGGAGCTGATTTATCAGACCTCATGTTTTACTGCCTATTTATAATATTATTATAAATATTTTAGTTAAAAATGTTATCGTATGCATATACAGTGGAACCCCGACTTACGAAATTAATTCGTTCCCGAGGGTCTTTCGTAAGTCGAAGCAGCCATCGCGCCTTTTGAGTGAACG
Source organism: Aulonocara sp. 'chitande type north' Nkhata Bay (assembly GCF_057382095.1). NCBI lineage: Eukaryota > Metazoa > Chordata > Actinopteri > Cichliformes > Cichlidae > Aulonocara > Aulonocara sp. 'chitande type north' Nkhata Bay. The sequence goes on along the minus strand of NC_141361.1, from coordinate 41,500,487 downwards.
GTAGGCTATAGGCTAGTTGCTAACGGCAACAACAATACGTCGTTCAAGTGGAACAGCGAAGCGCAAGTACGAAAACCAAGGGGGTTGTCACATGATTCGGAAGGCATCGTGGGCATTGTAGGCATTCTGGGCTCAGCCAATCAGAGCCAGCGGATTTCGTTACACGGGCATTTTGCCTCAACACGGGCAGAAATATTGCCGTTAAGTGCCTTCGTAACTTGAATTTCTCGTTAAATGGGGTCTTCGTAAGTCGGGGTTCCACTGTAGTTGAATGTTTTTGACAAACGTTGGAAATGATTCCAGGACTGTAAGAGTGAATATTTGGGGATAGCTTTGATTTACTGCCATAGTTTGGGTTACACCTGAAGCCGTCTGCATAATGCATCACACGGGGTCACCACCGTGGATGGATGCCCCACCAGGGAATTAAACAGAAGTCCAGCACAAATCCAGGAGAGTGATTCATTACATGTGTGGAGATGTTTTACGGACCTGTGATAACTACTCCACTTTGTTCTCAGATGGGAGACGAGTGGTTGGAGCGCGTGCTCTCGGACGTGTGGCGAGGGCGTGCAGTATCGTATCGTGCGTTGCTGGAAGATGCTGTCTCCTGGGTTCGACTCCTCTGTCTACGATTCGCTCTGTCTGTCACATGATCTCCACAAACCAGCCAATAGGAAGGTGTGCCACGGCCAAAGCTGCGGACCCCAGTGGGAGGTGTCGGAGTGGTCGGAGGTTTGTGCTACAGCAGCGTCTAACTTTCATAACAACCAGTTCTCGTTTAATGTTGGTTCACTGCAAACTTCTTACATGTTCTTACGTGTTACCAAGTGTGGAGCAGGGAAATTATTTTACTGCTATTGTTAAATAATCATCATTATTACCATTGCATTAATAATATAATCTGGAGTTTATATTGCATTCAGGGGTTGAACAGTGTGTCTTTCAGAAAGGCTAAAAGTCACAGGCTGACAGGAAACAGGCTTGCAGAGAGTTTGCAGAAGCAGGAAGTTATTTTGAGCAGCAGGCTAAGACGAGGCTTTAACAATGTAACAGATAGCTTTAAGATGGCCTTAAGATGTTTATGATGATGTTAATTTTGTATTTCAGATGCAGTTATAACTATTGTGTACACAATGCATATCTGTGCTTATTTGAGTTGATGTTCAGGTTCTTTAAAGGTCTTAAGCTTCACTGACGTGACTGTTCAGGTGATACATGCTGAGGGAAAACTAGAACATAGAAGGAATTGCAATACATGCTTACAAAACACTTATATATCAGGTCATTTCATATTAAGGTTTAAGTAGAGGTTCTTGGTTAAAACATTTATTTAGTAGAAGACATACACATAGTCTCAGTGAGCCTCTGGTCTAGTGAAAGGTCAGAAGTGCAACAGGTGAATTGAGAAAGAGCATTTGAGGACGAGACACAGACAGTTAGTAGGTGAAGAGGTGACACAAAGAGCATGTGGGGTCAACACACACACACACATGAGTTAGATTTATTTAGAGGAGAGATTAGTCATGTCTCGGCAAGAAAGAGGAACAATTCACTTTAAGACAAGAACGGAAAGTACCAGCCATGAAAATAGAAGATGATCTTCTGGGTTAAAAGTCATTGTGGTGTTGATCTGATCTATGTATAAAATGTATCTGTGACGCATGAAGGGGCGTCAGTAAACAAGCCCTGACGGTATAAAATCTGTGTATGCTTTGAGGAAGTCGGAGATCACTTGCTGTCGGCGTACAGAGTGTTCTTCCCACACGTGTGTAGTCATTAAAATCATTGTTTGACCAAGATCCTCTGGACCAAGGGTGGTTTGTACTCTCCTTCCTCAATTTTGAACCTTAACACAAGCAAGAAGAAACTTTCCATGATTCACCTTTTTGAGATTTTGTCTCCCGTCAGGAGGACACGTGAATATTGTCATGCTTCATCACACCAGCTGTCATTCATCGTTTCTCCCTCCGTGTGTCAGTGCTCAGCACGCTGTGGCTCTCGGGGCATCCGCACTCGAGAGGTTCGTTGCTCTATGGAGAGGAAACTATGTAACGAGACCTCTCGGCCAATAGAGAGCCAGGAATGTGAAGGCCCACCTTGTGACAGACGATGGAGCGTTTCTGATTGGGGACCTGTGAGTTCAGCCCTTTACTGTACCCACCACACACTGACACTGTCAATCACTGTTTCCAAGCCTGAAACTGTAAAGTTTGGTCATTTTGATGACCTGACAGTGTGTCTGTGAGAGGTATCACCAGATACGTCACCATGGTAACAAACCAGTCTCGAGTCACTCGGGTCTTTATCTTTTGATTTTCTTGTCGTTTTTAAAGTTTTCCAGGCTTTATGAGCGTCTGTGGACACTCGCTGCTTTTTCACTCGTTTACTTGAACCTGAATGTTTTTGTTGTTAAGCCACTAAACACTGCTTCATGCCCAACTCTGGGCTGTGTGTGCAGTGTGCAGACAGCTTAGCAAAGAACCACTTTGAAACTGCATATTAAGATTATTCGTTATTAGCACAAAAACACAGAGTTTGCAATGTTTTTTTTATTATTCTACGAAAAATGCCGAAGATAAAAGAGTTTAACAGGTTAAAATAGGTTTTATATAGAGCAACAAAGAACTACACAGAGCATTTGAAGCCTTTGGGCCTTCAGTCGATCCATCTCTTTGCTTCAGCCTCTCCTGAAATGGTCCCAGTGGAACGGCGGCTGTCAGTTACTGGGCTGAAAACCAGTGGATTACAGTGGGATAAACAGCAGATTAATCTGACTCGATTTTGCAGTGTTGTAGTTTTCAGAGGTGGAGGTTATGAGCAGCTTTTGTGCAGCGTGTAAATGTATTTTGCATGAAAATGTCTCTGCATTGTGTCAGTGCTCAGGTGAGTGCGGGGAGGGCAGGATGGTGCGTTCTGTGACCTGCCGTTCGTCAGGCGGACTTGTGATGTCAGACGGGCAGTGTGACCAGCCGTTACGCCCGTTGGCCATCTATCCCTGCGGTGACAGAGACTGTGCTCCACACTGGGTTGAGCAGGAGTGGCAACAGGTGACTGTGGCACAGTGAAGACATCATATTTTAACGCTATATAAGGATCGTGCACTCTTTAGTTTTGCGTCTGTGTTTCAGTGTAACGCTACCTGTGGCCGCGGCGTGCAACAGCGTCAGGTGGTGTGTGCTGGCCTGGAAGGAGGAGTGTTCAAAGAGTTTCCAGACAGCAGCTGTAACCAAACCAACAAACCGCAGATGAGCTCATCCTGCTTCCAGAGACCCTGCTCCAAGTGGTTCACCACATCCTGGTCTCAGGTAGCGACGCCTGTCATCAGCCACCCAGCACACAATCACAGCCGTCTCACATTTTTCAAACTTTCCTCAACAAACTACAATTGGCAAGTTTGACCTCTTGTTCACTCAGTGCAGCAAGACCTGTGGGCGTGGCGTCCAGGTTCGAGAGGTCAAGTGTTACCAAGGGGAGGAGCTGGAAACGAGGGGTCACAGCTGCGACTCTGCCCTCAAGCCAGAAACCAAGCAGAGCTGTGAAATCCAGAGCTGTCCGACAGAAGCACCAGGTATAAAAACTCCAAGAGCAGACGATGCCGCCGTGAGACGATGACTTTCTAACAGGAGCTTTGTTATGTGTGTGTTTATCCTGCAGCATCACAAGGAGCAGACTTCTGCCAGGACAAAGCAACAGCCAACTGCGCCCTGGTTCTCAAGGTGAAGCTGTGTTCCCACTGGTACTACAGGAAAGCCTGCTGCCAGTCCTGTAAGGCACCCAGACCCTGAAGCCTTCGCTGTAACCTCTCACCTCAGCATCAGCCACTGTTACCAAAGGTCACGCTTTTATTGGTGCTACACAAAGCTCGCTGCTCGCCGCAGTACATCAACATAACCTGATTACTTTTATCCAATCATTGATGTCAAAGGTCAACTTATGGTCACTGTATGATTCTCTCCTTATCATTGTGGGAAGTATACCAGTACGAGGTCTTCTCCCAGCATCCTTTCTGAACTATATCACTGACTGTGGTACTAGTTTAGTCACAACCTCCAACTCAGACAATGTGAAGATAGACTAGCTTTAGGGGGCGGAGCTGGGTGATGAGGAGGAAACAGTTCTTTCTGTGTTCATCGCTCCAGATAACAAATGTGTCATTTCTACGGTGCTAAAGAAGCTGTATGTAAACACGTCAGAGCCTAAAGCGACGGTCGTCACTGTGGCAGCAGACTGAGACAGGCGGGGAAACTCGGCCCTGTCCTTAATGTACACAAACGGGGAGTTTGGGCAGGTTGTCCTCCTGCTGCCAGCATGGAACGCAGCTCCTCGTCCTCCCCGCACAGCACGGCTACCGTAATGTCACCTGTCGTGTCCATACCGCCGCTTACGTCTTCAAATCGAACTGCATTTGAACAATATTTTCAGCCCTTCAAATGGAAACACAGCTGATATTCAAAGTGAACCTGGACACAGCACAGAAAAAAAACAGCTCATTGTGTTTCCATTTAAATGAAAGAATCCAAAGTATTAACTGAGTTTATCTATACAGCATCAAATCATAAAGTCGCCTCACAGTGCTTCACGTTGTATATAACATTGTAACGTGCCTTTTAATGGGATTAATGTGCCTTTGGAACTATTGTCAAGCGACATCTAACTGAAAACTGCGTTTTCACTGCAGCATCTCTAAAGATTGTTTCCTAGCTGGTAGTAATGAGTTGCCGTTGCACAAAATGATTCTTTAGCTTGCAGCCGGGGTCGTCCTCTGTAAATAAGATGGCTCTGGGAAAGCTGGTACAAGTTTACTGGTAAGGAGTCAAGAAACAATTGTGACTTCTGTGGGCTTTTCAACCTGCAGCAGCTGAAGGACAACACGCCAGCCGTGCAAACAGAGCAGCAGGAACACGCTGCTGCCAGTGAAAACTGCCCGGGCCAAACTCTCGTCTGCGTAGTACACTGTTTGTTTACCTGATGTTACACTGCCTCAGAGCTGCTGCTGCTCTGACTGTTTGTACTGTATCCCACTGAAAGAATTAAAGGTGAGTGTTTGTGTGTTGACCCACTGCTTCTTTGTAGTCGGACTGACCCTTGCATTTAGCGATGCTGTTGGATACCAAGGTGTAGTTGTGAAATAGAAGGAACGAGCTTAAACTTTAGTGGTGTGCAGCTTAAAGGTGGTAATTCAAGCTAGGTTGTATGTGTGTGTGAATAAAAGAAACAGACGTGAAGACGTGATCTGACCCTCTGTGTGGATGTGTGTCACAGTTAATCGTTAGATCAGTTTCACCCTTCATGACCTTCACAATTAACATCAACGTTAGAAAAGGTGAAATCTCAGGGCCCAGCCTCCTCTGCTCCACTGCTGCAGCCGAGCCCCCCACAGAGCCCTTTTTGTGCATTAACATTATCCATGATTGTGGTTGGAAAGGTAGATAGTTAACAGATATCCTCACAAAATAAAAGACAAACAGTCATAACATTGGATTTTCATAGATGAGACATCAGATACAAATATTCAATTAAGTTTTATTTATACAGTGCAAAACCACAACAGTCGCCCCAAGGCGGTTTATGTAAGTTAAAGACCCTAATAGCGAGGAAAACCCAACAATCATATGACCCCCTGTGAGCAGCACTTTCATGACAGTGGGAAGGAAAAACTCCCTTTTAACAGGAAGAAACCTTCAGCAGAACCAGGCTCAGGGTTCTCTTTACTAATCTACAAACATGACACATTATGTGAAATCCATAAGGAATCTTGTGGACTGGATTTTACTGCCATGGTTTGGGTCTAGTGATCCTTTATCCTGTAGTAAAACATTTCTACCCTGATGGCAGTGACGTCCTATAGGTCAACCTTGACTAAGGGACTTTGAGTGGTTGTAGCGCTTGTTAGATTATAATATTATTTTATGCCCTGTTATACCCCTAACTAAAGATTGTGAATTATTATGTAGTTTTAGTTTGCATTATTCTCCTGAATTAGAAGAAGCTGATAACTATTGCATTCGTTAAACTGATTTGCATTACATTAGACTGCTGATTTATTGTGGATGAATGATATTGTTTTATGATGTTATAAGAAATACTGTTTGCAGAAAGTCATCGCCTTATTTGTCTGATTAGAAGAGAACAGAGCATGCTGGAGTTTTCTGCCCCATCTCAGCAGGAGCAGATAAACGGGGAGCCAAGGTCGTAGCTTAGGCGCCGTGTGAGAGAAAAGCATGTGAATGTTTAAACTTTTATGATAAGGTGGGAGAACCAGAGGCTATAAGAGTTTGAGTAATCCTCCACCATTTTGAGATCTGATGCTGTCTGCATTCAGTTTCCATCTCCCACGTGTGTGACCATTAAAATCACCGTTTGACTCAACCCGGCCGGACCAGTGTTATTATTGTGGTTTTTCTCTTGTCTCCATCCCCAATATTTTGAACCATAACATCTTGGGGGCTCGTCCTGTGGTATTGGGGTGGAATTTAAAGGTTTGGACGGTCCGAGGTTGTCGAACGGACAGGCACAAGCCAGTGGTCTGACGTGAGTGGGCATAAGCCGGCTTATCTAAAGGTAAGGCACTACCTGTTGAATTTTTTCAAAGTGTGCCAAATTGGATATGACTAAATTAAAGTCTACTCACTGAAATTACTGGTAGAGGGTCTGTTTTGATTTTGATGAGGATCCGCGTGTGTTATGCAGTTAAAGTCGGTTAAGAGTATTTAATGAAGTTGAAAAAGTATGAAAGAAATGCTGGGTTAGAGTCCCAAGGAATTGAGTTAAAGGCTCAAGTAGTTTGGTAGGGAATTGGTCATGTTGTTGGTTAAAGTCCAAATTGGTTATAAGTGTGGTCCTGTGTGATCATCTCTAGGCACTTGCCTTAGTCACACTCTTGTTTTAAGGTGTTGACTGTTGTTTCAAATTGTTACAAATTATTATAGGACGGCACCGGAAGTTTCTAAGAAGCGCATAGCCCGGAGGTTACGCTCCCTCCTGGCCGTGGACGCGCGGCTTTGACCTGTCGGCGAACAGGGATAGTTCAGTTTGGCTTATCTGTGGGGTACAGGGCATCCTGAAATAAGCTAGGAGTTAGAGTCTCCTCACCGTTGGAAACGGTGTGATGTGCTTTTTTGGACACAGTTAAATTGAGTTAGGGATTTTAGAAATCAGGCCATAGGCTGTTCTGGAGGAAACAGATACTGGTTAATTGATTACAAAAAAGTTATCTTTCTTCGGTGAGACCCGTTATGGTAAAATTTTTTGAAATTTGTTAGGTGCTGAATCTGTCAGGCCTGTCAGTGGTTGTAAATATAAGACGTCTTTGTAATATAAAATAATAGAGTCTTGCCTGAGTTTTGTCTGACCCTGTGTGTGACGACAGCGCACTGCAGCGCTGCGAGCTATTTTTAGACTGTGTGTGAACATGCAAATGAGCTGTGAGGCGCACAGAGGATTTTTGCTTCCTGTTTAGTGTGTTTTTGAGTTTTATAATTATGATTTGCAAACAATGATACATGCCTGTAATTAAAACGCTGATTTTGCTGATTATAATATTACAAATAAGGTTTTGAATGACTATGCTGAATGTTTGATGTTTGGCTGGGTTTAGATATAGAAGAGACAAATTGTGCTTGATTAAGACCGGCACTTCAGCCGGTCTTAATCTTAATCTTAACTTCTTAATCTTAATCTTAATCTTCAACCGGTCTTAATCACAATCTTAAACTTAATCACAATCTTAATCACAATCTTACTCTGCCGGCACTTCAGCCGGCAGAGTAAGATTGTGATGAAAATGATATTAAATAAATCTCTTAGTGTGTTGATACAGGTGGCTACGGGCCTGAACCAACTGCCCCCCACGAGCACACAAAAGGTTAAATTAACCCACCTACAAACACACATACACTAGAGCTGGGCGATATGAGATTTTTTCATATCACGATATGTTTTTTTCATTTCAGGCGATAACGATATCTATCACGATATAAGCCAAATAACTATATTTGTAAGATTTAAATGTGCCGTTGCTCACAAGTAAAATGTGAAATAATCAGCAGCTTGTTTTTAAATATTTATTTCCCATAATAAGTTCAACAGGGTAGATGTACTTAAGGAACATGAGACTTTTTCAGATAAATAAAGGCAAATATTGCAAACTACACAAAAGGCAGCCGCTAAAGCGTTTAAGTTTCAAAATAGAACAAACAAAACAGACTAAATTGTCAATTCCACTTAGAAACAAAATATTAATTCTAAAAATAAATCTTAGTTTGTTTTACAGAAGATCAGACAAAACTGACTAACTTTTGTCAATATCAAATAAACTGAGAACTAAAAGGAAATTCTCAATCTCTCCTTGTTGTATAGCTGAGCTTTTCAAACAGTTTTAACAGTTACTTTAGTCTGACAAAAGCCGAATGATGAATTAGCGCTTCCAGTCAGAGACTGAGGCTACGTCCACACGTACACGGGTATTTTTGAAAACGGAGATTTTTCCATTTTCGTTTTAAAAAATAATTCCGTCCACACATAAAGGCAGAAATGAAGGAAAACGCTGCTATGAACATGCCAAAGCAGCAGGTGGCGCTAGATTCCTAACCGTGCCGAAATGTTGGCCAATCAGAAGTCTAGAAGCCTCGGTGGGAAAAAGTAAACAAAGCTGGGGCATAGAAGCAGAACCGAGTCGTATGTGTGGAGGGACAGTAACTGTGTGTGTATGTAAGCATTTAAACACTGTAGAGAGTAGAATTAACAGTATTGTAGAAATTCATTTCACCGAAACAATAACGTGGTGCACAGTGTGACGCATGCACCAGTTTATTGTATTTCCAGACTTGCTTTCGGCACAATTTACAGTGCACGCTACTCTGTTTTTTGTCAGACTTGAAATAGCCGAAATACCTTCACACTACGGAACTTCTATGGCTCTTCCGTTCGACAATCTCTCCGGCGTTGGAACCATCATCTGTTTTCTCTTCGGTCACGCTCGGTTGATTTTTCTAGTCGGCACACTCATTTCCTCCATTACGCGCTGGCTCCATTACCCGCTGGCTGCTTCCCAAACAAACACACGTGCGGCTTGGCACTTGTGCTGTACGTAACAAGTCACCCGACGTGACGCTGCGGCTGTGATTGGTTCGGCTCTGCGCTACTTAATTTGGATTGGCTGACCTTTTTTTTTTTTTTTTTGAGGACAAGAGCGGCGAGGTCTATCGCGATAGCTTAATTTCTCTATCGAGTAAAAGTTATATCGCGATACATATCGTTATCGTTCTATCGCCCAGCTCTAACATACACGCAATGAAGAAACAGCTTACACCCATGAACACGTGAAGATTTTCCAGCAAGTTTAAAGCAGTGAAACTTAACATACACCCGCCGTTAAACAATAAAGTTATCCACTACTAACAAATAAACTCTCTGGGTTGCAGGACAACAATTTAACTTCAAAAAAAAAAAAAAAAAAAAGAAGACACTGGTATGACCAACCAGTGAAGGCACGACAAATTTAGTGGTTAGGAAAGTCAAATTGTGACATGTTTTCTTCTGATTGATTAATACAAGTGATTACTGAATGAAAAAAAATTCCATTTTTGAACTTTTAAACAAAATCTTAAGAATTTTAACATGTACCTGTGTTGTCCTGTCAGCTTGGTGGGTTATGAGAGGATTATATGGTGAGAAAAAACAAAAAAAGGGGGAGAGAAGGCTGACACAGGGCCTGGCCCCGGTGTTTCTCCCCTCTCTGAATGACACAGCCAACACAACATCATTATTTTCGTTCTGTTTTGTTTTGTTTTTGTTTTGTTTTTTCTCTTTATGTTTGATTACAGGCTGCTTTGTTGGCCCAGAAAGCCGAGGCTGACCCTGGACTCCTGCTCCCCCTCCCTACCATCTTTGCTCTCTCCTCCACCATCTTTGATGTGACCCTGACCAAATGCTATAGCAGCTGGACCCACAACGACAACTTGAAGATGTCAACAGCGCTGCAGGAAAACGATCTTATGCAGCGGAGACGGAGAGCGTTAAATCCAAGGCCCGTTTCACTACACGGGGGAGATTTCCAGACAGCTTCAGCTGACAGAGCTGTGAGGAGACGCCCATTAAGCCCGGAGGAAAAGTGAGGCCGAGAAAGACAATGCTGACCTTAACCACTCTGCATCAAAGCTGTGCAGGACAGTGACGGACCAACACTGATCATCGGGCAGTAAAAAGGGCGTGCCAGAGACAGGAGGAGTAACTGAGGTCAGGAGGCACCTCAGAATGGACAAAAGCACCAGGAGAAAATAAGCTGAAGGCACAGGTGTCGGGGCTCGGCCAGGAGCTGACCTCTAAGAAGACTCGAACAGCAGAGCTGCAGAAGGCCGTGGAGCAAAGCAAGGGAAACATCAATGGACTTCAATCTGATGTGTATGGAAAAGACTGAGGTTTCTGCCCTCAGTAAGAGCTCAAGGCATCAGAGCAGAGACTGAGCATGGCTCAAGAGGAGCTGGCTGATAATCGAACCCATCAGGCTTGGAGTCCCAGACACAGGACTTGAAATCAGGCCGGAGCTTGCTGGAGCCAGATGAGCATTGTGATTTGTCCAGTCTGCTGTGGAGTGAACGTTAGGGGGATGGCTTCCTGTCGCCTCTGCCGTCCTCCGGTCGCTCAGCTTCCTTGGCTGCCCAGAGCCGGACTGAACGCTCGAGCCGAGACACCCCAGCAAACATGGACTCCATTCCCCTGGAATGGGACCACGACTACGACCTGAGCCGTGGGCTTGAAAGTGCAAGTGGGGATCCCAGAGAGCACCAGAGTGAGGAGGGAGACTTCCTTCGGCGCCCTGCCTCAGGCTTGTCAGATGTAGTGATCCCAGAGAGCCCTGAGGCCTTTGTTAAACTAACAGAACAAACACTGAGGTCTTCCACTGGGGAGGTTGCTGCTGCAGACTCTCATATACACCCTCTGGATGTCAGCTGTTTCCACCTGCAACAAACGGACAGCAGCCGCACTTCTGCAAGCACAGAAACGGACTCCTCATACATGGGATATCTGTGACTGATGGGCGACTAGCAGATCCCAGCAGCTCAGAGTCCCAGACTTCAAGAGTGATTGAGCGCTGGAAGCTCCGGCAGGCTCAGGACCTCAGCAAGGAGATGAGAAAAAAAGCAGAACGAGCAGCAGTGGCAGCAGCTGAACTCTGACATGAACAAAATCTTGACCTAGCTGGGAGAGACAGGAAGAGCTGGAGCAACAGCGTAGACTGAAGCTTGGCACGGACATCCAGACGGTTGAGCTGCGTATCAAAACCCTGACGGAGCTACAGAAGAAAAAGGGTCAAGTTAAGGAGGAGCGGAACAAGGAGAAGATGCAGGACACTGGAGAAAAGGACTGCCCCAATTGGGGCCAGAACCAGTAGGGACAGAACTTTGAGCAGCAGAACCGATGGATGTAAACAGACTGAAATGGAGGAGGGCAGGACCCAAGGGCACGCTTTAGGCCGTGGTTTACCCAGAACACCACAACAGGAAAGTGATGAACACAAACACCCACACAAACACACATACGCATTCGTCGATTGAGGGGGAAATGACACACACACATGCACAAATCGAAATGCTGATTCAATTCACTGAGAAGTGATACACACACACACGCTGATGCAATGAAGAATGCTTTACTAACAAATGCTGCACACTAACATTCAAATACGGAGTCTGTTATAACAACAAGAACCCATCAATTATTTATTGGTTAAATGCATTTCATGTCACCCAGAGGGCATTTGTAGATTTAGGGGACAAGGTCTATTGCAGTTTGGTAATGAAAATAATGTGTGTGCGTGATGTCTGTTTATGGCTCAAGGCCTCCACTGAATTGTTTACTGTGCTTCACACAGCCTAACAAGCAGTGTTGGGAAGGTTACTTTTAAAATGTATTCCATTACAGAATACAGAATACATGCCCCAAAATGTATTCTGTAACGTATTCCGTTACGTTACTCAATGAGAGTAACGTATTCTGAATACTTTGGATTACTTAATATATTATCATGCTTTTTACAACAACGTGAATGTACTATTGCTGTGTGATTTATTACTATTACTGAAGGTCCGCGACTCCGAACTGTAGTAAAGGGACCTCTGACTAATACGGCGGGGTCCCTGTCGGCTCGTAGCCGAAAAATAGCTTTACTTTGTTGTGTGGGTCAACTTTTCTTGCGAGAGACAGAGAGAGGCGTTGAAAGACTGCTCCAACGGAACTTATTGTTTCGGAGGAAAACACGAACACGGTGTACAGTCGAGTCTTAATAGCTTACTTACAACTGGGCTCGTCAGGCACTCTTCTTGGCTGCAGTGGTTATTATTATATTTACATGCTTCCAGCTCCCGTTTTTTCTCAATGACAACTCGTACCTTTCCACTCTCCTTTTTCTCCCTCCTCGCGCTCACAGACACATAACGTGTATGGCAGTCCATTCTCCCTGCAACACGGACTACACTGCCCATGATGCTACATTCTTTAGAGCTATGCTTGTAGCATTCTGCCTGTTAGCTTAGCACAACAACAACAACAACGAAAAGGCGCTCTCTCACCCAGGAAACACGCAGAGAGAGAGCGTCGCCCTGTAACCATGGCAACCGTAACGCTGCCGCCTGGAACAACAGAACGTAGCTGTCAAACAAAACCCAAACAGTCCTGACCCGCGACAAAATGAAACAGGAAAGTACCGCAGTGTAATCCATTTATTTCAACAAAGTAACTGTATTCTGAATACCACCTTTTTAAACGGTAACTGTAACGGAATACAGTTACTCATATTTTGTATTTTAAATACGTAACGGCGGTACATGTATTCCGTTACTCCCCAACACTGCTAACAAGGAGCAGTGGTACAGAGTGAAAATGATGAATGAACGGTGTGAGTTTTATTTCGGAGAGAATATGAAAAGGTTGTGTTGATTTAACTTAGTTGTTTAAGTTTCTGCCAAAGCAAAGCGTCTGTGTGTAACCAGTGTCCACTATTGAGTCAAGTAAATCCAACATGTTTTCGTTGGTGCAGAAAAGGAGTTTCAGTAACTGTATGCCTACACAATATTGTGTGTGGAGTTTTGGTTGATCTTTGGGTTTTGTTTGACACTAGGATGATTCTATCAGTGAGGTTTGGATTGTTTTCCTTCTGTAAGAGAGAGAAGGATGGTTTTATGTTTGAACATGTTTGCAATGGGCCCCAGTATCTGTTATTATATGAGTGTTTTATTGGTTACGTTTGTTTTTGCTTTCGTTACAGTGCACTGAGATAAGAACGTCTGAGAGGTGTGATCCACCGGTGGTGATATTTTTGGTATTTTGTGAGCTCCTGATTTAACAAATCGGCTCCTTAATCCAGGTCTGAGAGATTGAACTTTAAAGCGCTATAAAATATTCTTACTGAAAACAGTGGCAAAGTGTTTTTCTCCATGATTATAATGGGCTGGGGAGAAATTCACTTACATGGGACACTGATCGAATGAGAAGTCCTGAGCCTAAAAGGATTGCAGCGAGTCAATCCAGTCCAAAGAAAAAATAACAAACAAGGAACTGTTTCCTTTAAAATGATGACGTCATCTTGCTGGTGATGGAGGCTCGGATAGGTTGCGCGTGAGACCCCATTATCAGCAATATCTGGAATGAATGTGTGTGGATGTATGCATGTGACTGGACTGTGATGGACTGACGACTAAAAGTTTTAACTGACTTGATACTGAGACAAAAACGGTACCGACTTTAGGATTAGTAAATGTCCATAAACAATTCGCCCAGCCTGTAAAAGAAGGGTGGATGTTTTGTCTTGCTTTGTTTTGTTTTTGCAAGAACAGAAGGTTGACAGAGACTAAGGGGGGAGGCTGTAGCTGCACAGGAGTGTGAACTGCAGACTTAACCCTTTGGTTGCTAATTTTGAGTTACTGATGTTTACATTAAGAAAATTGTGTTTTAGTAGCTGTATTTCGATTAATGTATCATATTATATGGTTGGGAATGTTAAATGCTAAAGTGAAGAAAAGGTTTGATTCCACTCATGACTGAACATGTTATTATTAACCATAGTGGGTTACTGTAGAGAGTCAATTAACTTTTATAGAGGTAAAAAACAAAACAAAACAAAACCCTCTACCGAGGTCTATGAATAACAGGGGAATGATAGACTTGTCACACGCAAAATAGAGATATGTAATGATAAACACTGGTCCCCGCCTTTTGGGTGCTTTCTTGAAATAGTCAGCAATTTAAAAGTAAGATAGAACCGACAGGGGTGGTGCTGCACAAGAACAAGAGTAAGGTAAAGTAAAATATTGTGTTTAGCTTTGAGAAATTCAAATTAAAATGTACCATTACACTCAAAGGGTCAATATGAAGTTCAATATATGCTAATTTTGAATGAAGTACATGACTGGTGACTGTTCTGTCCTGAGCTTTTGTTTTTACAGCACCCGCTTGACCACAGCAACAGTTTCTCGTCACCGAAAAAGGGGTACTTGCAAAGAATAGAGAATGGGGAGGAATATCATCAAAACTGGGAAAGGTAAGCCCCAAAGGGGGTGATAACGCCATAACTTTCACTTATGGTCAAAATTCTCAAAATTTGACCCTGAACTTGAAAAATTCTTCAAACATTTAGAGACAGAGTGGAGGTTTAGATAAACATAATGTCACAAACCACATAAGGATGGAGCACTTGAATCGATAATATGGTGAATTGATATGCAGTGAAATGTTGATCATGTTGATTATGTTTATTCCAGTGTGTAGAGCAAGGTTATTACGGTATTATTAAAGACAACAAATGAAATAATGAAAACTAGAAGTGGAAAAACATTTGCGTTAACGGAAAGTTTTGTAAGCAGGAGATTAAAACTTATTTATATAATAATATCAAAAAATGTAGATCAGTGATTGCACTGGGCTTTCTATTTCACAAAAGTCAATTCATTTATGATATCTGAGGAAGTACTGTGATATTTTTATTGGGAGACACAAAGGAACATTTGGCACTTCCCACATCTCACATATGTTTTACTGTTGCACCCAACTATTCTACAACTGAAATGCCTTGGACCGTTAACCATTTCAGGCAAGTGGAGTGAACCATATTTTTCTGCACTCTCATCTGATTGGGCCTCCTTTTCTTGATCTTTGGAGAGAACTTTTCACTACTGGTATTATTCAGGTCTTGTTCACATGTTTGTCCCAGGTTTCTCAGCCAAGAGGAGCTTGAACTCCAGATACGGTGAATTCTTTTCGCACATTGAGATCACTGATAACTTTTAGCAACGATGTGATCTTGTAGAAACAATTAGGTGTCATGGATTCATTTATAAATGCGACTCTTATTTTTTACTTTACTGGAAAACATTTCTGCATTTTACCCATATTTTATTTTTAACTCAAAATCAAAAATTCCAGATTCTACTACATGTTGGTTTTGGACCAGATAGGACGACAGATTTCAGGTGGCCCTGTGTTTTTCTCTATTACATCTGCCACTGCATCTCGATAATCTTTGTGTGGCTCCTCCTGGGTTCTCACCCTCTCCTATCTGGCTCACATGACTCTCATCTTCTGAAAAATCTCTGTTTGAATCTCGCTCAATTATTCTGTTGAGAATTCTCTCCGCCTTTGTTAAAGAGTTGTCTACTAGGAAAAAGTGAAATAAATACAAGTAAAAAGTCCCAACGTGCAC
The DNA here is from genome assembly GCF_057382095.1 of Aulonocara sp. 'chitande type north' Nkhata Bay. Lineage (NCBI taxonomy): Eukaryota > Metazoa > Chordata > Actinopteri > Cichliformes > Cichlidae > Aulonocara > Aulonocara sp. 'chitande type north' Nkhata Bay. The sequence goes on along the minus strand of NC_141361.1, from coordinate 41,484,790 downwards.
TAGAGTACACATTAATAAATTAGTCATGTTCTCTGTGAAACTAAATAAGCCAAATTCTTAAAGACCCCTTAAATTATTTACTAGATGTTTATTTTTGAATAAAATAAAAATCTGAGTTTAACAAAACATTTTAAATGTAAATATCAAGCTTACCTTTCTTTCTTCCATAAAATGTGCTGGTGGGCACGCCAGCCATTTTGAAAAGGTGGGGAAAACAATTGGCAAGGCCACACCCCCACACATGTTGTTAGATTTGTATTGTTGATTGTCATTTATGCTTAGAAATATTTACTTATATATGCTTAGAGTTTTGTAATTAGTTGTAGATTGGTAGAGGTTTTGATCCTTGATAGTCTGCAAACTTTGTGTGTATTAGACAGCACTTTGGGAGCATGAGAGGTCATACCGTGTCTTATTATTTTATGGTAGGATTAACGTAGTTGCGTCTGTTCTAGTCTAAGTGCTCTTTGTTTAGATGAACTGCAGGACTTCCTCACCGTGTTATCTAGGATGAACCATCTAGGGTGAGGGGGAGGCTACCCTCTTCCTGACCAAGGATGTTTGACCCTTTGATCAGCAGTCCCCACACACACACACACACACACACACACACACACACACACACACACACACACACACACACAGGCAAGGTACTCTTTGTTTGTATGTAGACGTCATATGTTAATGAACTTATGCATATTCATGTAACCTCAATAAAAGGACAGTGTATGGGAGAACGGACGAGACCAACTGGAGTCAAGCGGTTGTCCGGTTCTCTCCCGTGCACGAGTAACATGAAGAACTTTGCCTATTTGTGTCTTGCTTAGCAGTGTAATTATATTGTCTTAACGTTCCAGCGAATAGGTTTATGCTACAAACCTAACACATGTGATATAATGTTAAAGGTACTGTTTTCCTCTCTAAGAAACATCAGGACTTAGAGGAGTGGCAAGTAGAGTATGAGAGCTACAAGCAAAAACTAAATGTGTACTACAGTGCGCAAAAATGAATTACTGGGTCATCAGGGGGTTATGAGGGACATTTATAAAACTAAAAATCCCACAAACCTTGAAGTGCACTTGAAAAGCTCACACAAGAAGGTTAACCTAGCTTATCTTGAAGAGCTCCCCCACTCAACCCGCATCCCCAGAAAACAGCTAACCCCAGATAAGGCAGCGTGATGCATCCCGAGACAACAGGACTGGGACATCTAAATAAATGTGTGAAACAATCGCCTTCAAAAAGTCTATCAATTAACTTGAACCAAAATTAGGAACACCTGGTGCAGCAAGAGTTAATAATCTTAATACCCAAGGATAAGCAGAGGAGCATGATTGATATAATGGAACTGGGATTTGGTGACAATTTTTAATTTTTGCAAAACAAAACTAAAACTATAACTGGCGCTAATCAAAACTAAACTGAAACTAAGGATTTTCAGAAAATAAAAACTAGACTAAACTAGCAAAGAATTGGTAAAAACTAATTACAACTGGTAAAAAATTGACAATCTGGAGTCGAAGCTAAATAAAAATAAAAACAAATGAAAATGGCAAAATGTTTAAAACCCTGGTGCAGAGATTCGCAAAATCTGACCAGGAAACGTTATAAAATGGATTGTCGGAACAGTCAGCGTTAAAGTCACCTTAGGCAGTCCAGACTAAGATGGCGTTGAACATCTTCAGGGCGGAAAAGGGTTGGTGTGACCAAGGTGTGGTTTGGCTTGTTGTATGTATAGTTTGAGATCATATGGCTCTGGATAGACCAGTTACCAGGGCATGGAAGGAGGACAGACTCATTAAATGAGGAGAAGGAATTTCCTGGGATTGGAGATCCTCTGGGTGAGTGGTTGACTGAAAGCATTCATAAAATAAAAGCTATCTGTTGTTATTCACTGATAATAGATTGAAAATTGGCCACATTTACAGCTGTATTGACTTGTGGTGGACGTAGTCTGCTTCATGTTTAAGCACTCTAATTAACAGATTGAAAATAGACACATTAAAGGAAGAGTGTGCAGCGCCACCCTGTCAGACGCCAGTGACGGTGGGGCTCAGTGATGAATTAGGTGAGCTGCATTCATGGCTGACTCATAGCAGAGTTTCCCCTGCTGTGGTCAGTGAAGGAAAAACCAGGGGAAGGTCAAATTTAAGAGAGCCATCTATGAACGTTTATGTGTCAAGTTAAACGGGATAAAAGGGGGTGTTTTACTGTTATTATTGTATGAGAATCATGCAACAAGCATTGCATTGATCATCATTTATTGAAGCTTTTGACCTTATACTAACATCTGTGTTCCTGTGATTGTTATAACCTCTGATTAATCTTCTATTTACAGGTGTTAGGATAATGATATAATCTTTCTTTGCAGGTGTAACCATGATAATTTTTATACATATTGCAGTTTGTTGCTCATTGTAGAGTTGTGCTCAAGTTAATAAGGGTTAAAAGCTACAGTCAGCGCGAATGTCTGACTGATCTATTGAGGGAAAAGGCTTCGAGCATAGAGGGCCGAACGCGCTTACATAACATTGATATCATGTTATTCTTTGTGATCTTTTATTCAATTATGTCTTTAAGCTAAGTTCTAAATAGTGGCAGTTGATTAAACGACATTTATTAAAATATTAAATACCTGAGTCAGAACATCACACACAGATCACCTTAACAATCTGGGAAACCTTGTAGCTGCCTAACCTTTTCTTTGAATGTTCTAGCTCCGTTGATTTGACACATGGAAAGTGTCAAAAAAGGGGGGAAAGTTGAGCTTTAACATCAAACAAGGATTATTTGAACATTTTTATAACTTCATTTGTGTCTTTAATAACTTAGGAATGGTAAAGCTTAAGCTAATAGTGGCCCGAGAAGTTTCCGGACTTTCTGTAGAGGATCAGTGAGAAGCATAAATCATTATTTCCATGTTTAGGCATTAATCATTGAAATGAACTGAATTAATTAGACAAATTAATAATTTTTAGACACACCTTGCATATGTGCTTATAATGAGTTGGCACTTGGTCTTTTGAAGGTCATAAGCTTCGTTCGGCGTGATGGTCCGGACTGATATATTGTAGGTATTGACTTTGAGTGCAGAGGGCTAAATGCATACACGCTTACACACACATAGGATATGATTAGAATAAGTCCCTGGGACATTCTGAATGTTTTAGACCAATTTTGAAACACTAGAAGGTCAGTAGATAACAACATTAGATTATTAGGGTTAGGAAGAGGGGTGTTTTGGTTTTCTGTCTCTTACAGAGAAAGGAACAGACACCAGACGAGGTCACAGAGATACGAGGATCCTTGGCAGCAGAGACAGATACGGTGACTGCCGAGACACCAACTGGGTCCAAGGGTGATGGCGTTTGGGCTCCGGGTAGTCACCTCAAAAGGATGGATTCCATAAACACAGCAATAACCATGAAGGGGTTGGCGGAAATCCGGGAACACCAGACCAACGAGGTTCGAAAGGCTCTTGGGCAAAAGGGGGACGCCTTCCTGATCTTTTTCTGGAGGACACACAGGACCTGAGGATACACAGATCGTTGTTTGAAATCGAGGCAGAATAATCCCCTGATCTGTGCCACGACTGAAGGGTTGTCTAACCCCTGAGGTTGAAGAAAGAAGAGCAGAGGATCACCCAACTGGACGACACTGGTAGCTGCAGCAATAAAATAAAGGCTAAAAGCTCCTCGGACAGAGGTTCTAGTCTGAGTACGTCTGAAGGGTATAAGGTAGCACCAAATAAAGCTGTGGAAGAACTGGGGAGTGTCATCTGTACCTGCTATTGTTGGAATAATAGTTTTTCTTGCATCTGAACTGCGCAAACACAGAGGTCATCTCACATATGGTTCACCCATCAGGGGGACAAAGGACCTCAGGAGTGAGAAGAGATGAACCCGGCCACACTGGATTATAGGGTGTTGGTGAGCTCATTATTCTAACGAGCTCATCAGGGGGAATTGTTAGATTATAATATTATTTTATGCCATGTTATACCCCTAGTTAAAGATTGTGAATTATTATGTAGTTTTAGTTTGCAGTATTCTCCTGAATTAGAAGAAGCTGATAACTATTGCATTCGTTAAACTGATTTGAATTACATTAGACTGCTGATTTATTGTGGATGAATGATATTGTTTTATGATGTTATAAGAAATACTGTTTGCAGAAAGTCATCGCCTTATTTGTCTGATTAGAAGAGAACAGAGCATGCTGGAGTTTTCTGCCCCATCTCAGCAGGAGCAGATAAACGGGGAGCCAAGGTTGTAGCTTAGGCGCCGTGTGAGAGAAAAGCATGTGAATGTTTAGGCTTTTATGATAAGGTGGGGGCACCAGAGGCTATAAGAGTTTGAGTAATCCTCCACCATTTTGAGATCAGAGGCTGTCTGCATTCAGTTTCCATCTCCCACGTGTGTGACCATTAAAATCGTTTGACTTAACCCGGCCGGACCAGTGTTGTTATTTTGGTTTTTCTCTTGTCTCCATCCCCAATATTTTGAACCATAACACGCTCTGTACCCTCTTTATCAAAACCTCAGGACGGGACAGCTGAGTGTGATCAGCTGAGCCCTTGGTATTTCTCCAGCTTCTCGTGTTCCTTCTTCCTGATGTTGCTGTCATTCGGAACCGCTACATCGATCACTACGGCCGTCTTCTTCTGTTTGTCTACCACCACTATGTCCGGTTGGTTAGCCACCACCATTTTGTCCGTCTGTATCTGGAAGTCCCACAGGATCTTAGCTCGGTCATTCTCCACCACCCTTGGGGGCATCTCCCATTGTGACCTCGGGACTTCCAGGTTATACTCGGCACAGATGTTCCTGTACACTATGCCGGCCACTTGGTTATGGCGTTCCATGTATGCCCTGCCTGCTAGCATCTTGCACCCTGCTGTTATGTGCTGGATTGTCTCTGGGGCATCTTTACACAGCCTGCACCTGGGGTCTGCTGCCTGAGGTATTCACTGAGCACGCGGTCAGTTGGGGCCATCTTCCTGATGTATTCGTGGATGTTCATTATCTCATCCTGGACTGTGTTGCTGACACTCACCAGTTCCCGGCCTCCTTCCTTCTGCTTAGCGTACAGCCTCAGGGTGCTGGACTTGGGGAAAAACCCTCCATGCATGGTCAGGAGTCTTGATATCAGTGGCTTCTATCTCCTCCTTTGCTCAACTTATCCCAGCAGGGTACCTGATCATGGGCAGGGCGTAGGTGTTGGTAGCCCGGATCTTGTTCTTACCGTTCAGCTGACTCCTCAGGACCTGCCTGACCCTCTGCAGATACTTGGTGGTTGGAGCTTTCCTAGCGACCTCTTCATGGTTCCCATTTGCCTGTGGGATCCCCAGGTACTTGTAGCTGTCCTCTATGTCTGCAGTGTCCCTTCATTGGCTTCCTGTTAAATCCAGAATTCAAAATCCTGCCCCTCACATACAAGGTCTTAAATAATCAGGCCCCATCTTATCTTAATGACCTTGTAGTACCATATCACCCTATTAGAGCACTTCGCTCTCGCTCTGCAGGCCTACTTGTTGTTCCTAGAGTATTTATAAGTAGAATGGAAGGCAGAGCCTTCAGTTTTCAGGCCCCTCTTCTGTGGAACCAGCTTCCAGTTTGGATTCAGGAGACAGACACTATCTCTACTTTCAAGATTAGGCTTCAAACTTTCCTTTTTGCTAAAGCATATAGTTAGGGCTGGACCAGGTGACCCTGAATCCTCCCTTAGTTATGCTGCAATAGACGTAGGCTGCCGGGGATTCCCATGATGCACTGGGTGTTTCTTCTTCACTCACTATGTGTTAACAGACCTCTCTGCATTGAATCATATCTGTTATTAACCTCTGTCTCTCTTCCACAGCATGTCTTTATCCTGTCTTCCTTCTCTCACCCCAACCAATCACAGCAGATGGCCCCGCCCCTCCCTGAGCCTGGTTCTGCTGGAGGTTTCTTCCTGTTAAAAGGGAGTTTTTCCTTCCCACTGTCGCCAAAGTGCTGCTCATAGGGGTCATATGATTGTTGGGTTTTTCCTCTGTATGTATTACTGTAGGGTCGACCTTACAATATAAAGCGCCTTGAGGCGACTGCTGTTGTGATTTGGTGCTGTGTAAATAACATTGAATTGAAGAGAAGAGCTGTACATAGCCACACATACACAGAGGTGAGAGCACTAAGGTCAACAGTTTATTCAGCACTGCCATTGTGTGAACAACACATACGTTTCAGTTACATTCTTGGGGTTCCAGCATTTATTCAGTGGACCTCTGTTTAGGTGTGCACTGTGGTCAAACTATTATAAACCAACTTATATATGCAGTGTTGGGAGTAATGGAACACATGTACCACCGTTAAGTATTTAAAATACAAAATATGAGTAACTGTATTCCGTTACAGTTACCGTTAGGTGGTATTCAGAATACAGTTACTTTGTTGAAATAAATGGATTACACGGCGGTCTTGTCCTGTTTGATATGTTCGGCTGTCCCCGCTCTATTTTTGGTTTCCACGCCGGTGGAAACCCAAACAAAACATGGATTAATTGGCTCTAATGTCTGTGTCTCAATCTTGCGTCTCATAATGACGTGAAGAAATATATATTTTAAATGATTTAATATGAAGGCAACAGGCAGAGTGTTACAGGCATAGCGCTAAAGCATGCAGCCTGATGGGCAGTGTAGTCCGTTTAACTGCCATAAATGTAAATTATGTCAGTTTGTTTAAGTGACGTAAAGGGAAGTAAAAGGCATGTGCAAGAAGCTAAGTTAATAAGTTAACTAAGGCAGAAGAAGGAATAAATAAGCAGTTTAAAGTAAAAGAAAGCTGCAAAGAAGAAGAAATTGGGAATTATTTTTGTTAAGTTGTTCCTGAAGCGGACTCATTCCCTCACGGTTACGTGCAGCCAGCGAGGTACGTTAACTGTGTTTGTTTATCGCGTATTTGTTAACTTGGGTTTAAATGTTTATTTGTAATATTTATGTTGGTCATTCTGTACTTTTATGTAATAACAGTTTGAAGGTGGATTTTATGGGGTTTCTGAGGAGAAGTGTGACGGAAGAATAAATCCATCTGTGAATGAAGAACCGTGGTGTCGTGTATTAACTGGAGGGAGTGATAGTCCGTGCTGCAGGGAGAATGGACTGCCATACCCGTGATGTGTCTGTGAGCGAGGGAGGGAGAGAAAGGAAAAGTACGAGCTGTCATTGAGCAGAAACGGGAGCTGGAAGCATGTAAATATAATAATAACCACTGCAGCCAAGTCAGTGCCTGACGAGCCCAGTTGTAAGTAAGCTATCAAGACTTGACTGTACACTGTGTTCGTGTTTTCCTCTGAAACAATAAGTTCGGTTGGAGCAGCCTTTCAACGCCTCTCTCTGTCTCTGCTAGCAAACTTGACCCAGACAACAAAGTAAAGCTAGTTTTCAGCTACGAGCCCGACGTATTAGCCAGAGGTCCCTTTACTACGGTTCAGAGCTGCGGACCTGTTTTATATACGCACGGAATAGTTTTCTATACGAAAAAAGTGCAGCTTTACCTAATGTCCACCTACTGTTACTCATTTATATTAAGATTTAAACATCTAGTTGGTGTTGGTGTGGAGAGTAACCTTCAGTAACAGTAACAAATCACACAGCAATAGGACATTCATGTAGTTGTGAAAAGCATGATAATATATTAAGTAATCCAAAGTATTCAGAATACATTACAAACTACATTTTGGGGCATGTAATCTGTAATCTGTAGTGGAATACATTTTAAAAGTAACCTTCCCAACACTGGATATATGTTGTGTGACACCTTGGTAACAAGAGAGCTTAAATTCAATTATATATATATTTGATGAGCCTGAACAAGCTGATATTAATTAATTTGAAATGCTTTCTAATTACTGAGATTTCAGATGGTGTCAGGACTGTTCAATACTTTGTCATTTTTCATTATTACAGTTTTAAGGATATTTGTAGCTTGAATTCTTTACGTGTACACTGGATATTACCAGCATCTCAATAGCACCTTTGTTGTTCACTTCTTACCTGCCGAGTGTGAATATTTAGTGGTGGTACAGAAATACTAACTGCATCATATGAAGTGTATTATACAGGGAGTGCAGAATTATTAGGCAAATGAGTATTTTGTCCACATCATCCTCTTCATGCATGTTGTCTTACTCCAAGCTGTGTAGGCTCTAAAGCCTACTACCAATTAAGCATATTAGGTGATGTGCATCTCTGTAATGAGAAGGGGTGTGGTCTAATGACATCAACACCCTATATCAGGTGTGCATAATTATTAGGCAACGTCCTTTCCTTTGGCAAAATGGGTCAGAAGAAGGACTTGACAGGCTCAGAAAAGTCAAAAATAGTGAGATATCTTGCAAAGGGATGCAGCAGTCTCAAAATTGCAAAGCTTCTGAAGCGTGATCATCGAACAATCAAGCGTTTCATTCAAAATAGTCAACAGGGTCGCAAGAAGCGTGTGGAAAAACCAAGGCGCCAAATAACTGCCCATGAACTGAGAAAAGTCAAGCGTGCAGCTGCCAAGATGCCACTTGCCACCAGTTTGGCCATATTTCAGAGCTGCAACATCACTGGAGTGCCCAAAAGCACAAGGTGTGCAATACTCAGAGACATGGCCAAGGTAAGAAAGGCTGAAAGACGACCACCACTGAACAAGACACACAAGCTGAAACGTCAAGACTGGGCCAAGAAATATCTCAAGACTGGTTTTTCTAAGGTTTTATGGACTGATGAAATGAGAGTGAGTCTTGATGGACCAGATGGATGGGCCCGTGGCTGGATTGGTAAAGGGCAGAGAGCTCCAGTCCGACTCAGACGCCAGCAAGGTGGAGGTGGAGTACTGGTTTGGGCTGGTATCATCAAAGATGAGCTTGTGGGGCCTTTTCGGGTTAAGGATGGAGTCAAGCTCAACTCCCAGTCCTACTGCCAGTTTCTGGAAGACACCTTCAAGCAGTGGTACAGGAAGAAGTCTGCATCCTTCAAGAAAAACATGATTTTCATGCAGGACAATGCTCCATCACACGCGTCCAAGTACTCCACAGCGTGGCTGGCAAGAAAGGGTATAAAAGAAGAAAAACTAATGACATGGCCTCCTTGTTCACCTGATCTGAACCCCATTGAGAACCTGTGGTCCATCATCAAATGTGAGATTTACAAGGAGGGAAAACAGTACACCTCTCTGAACAGTGTCTGGGAGGCTGTGGTTGCTGCTGCACGCAATGTTGATGGTGAACAGATCAAAACACTGACAGAATCCATGGATGGCAGGCTTTTGAGTGTCCTTGCAAAGAAAGGTGGCTATATTGGTCGCTGATTTGTTTTTGTTTTGTTTTTGAATGTCAGAAATGTATATTTGTGAATGTGGAGATGTTATATTGGTGTCACTGGTAAAAATAAATAATTGAAATGGGTATATATTTGTTTTTTGTTAAGTTGCCTAATAATTATGCACAGTAATAGTCACCTGCACACACAGATATCCCCCTAAAATAGCTCAAACTAAAAACAAACTAAAAACTACTTCCAAAAACATTCAGCTTTGATATTAATGAGTTTTTTGGGTTCATTGAGAACATGGTTGTTGTTCAATAATAAAATTATTCCTCAAAAATACAACTTGCCTAATAATTCTGCACTCCCTGTATGACAGGTGTAAAGGTACAGGCTGGAGGGTTTTTCTGTTCCATAGAGAAGCTAAACTTAACCTACATTCACACCAACATTAACACGCTACCAGTGCTGCTACAGCTCGTCGTGCAGCAGGTGTTCGCTGCAGGTCAGGAGACAGGACACTGTGACAGATGTAGGATAAAAGCACACAGCAGATTTCAGTAGCAAACATGAGCCTTGGTGAACAGCAATGACCCACAAAGAAAAACATCTTCTCTTTTTATTTAAAATAACTGCTATGGGGACAGAATGCACAGTGGCTCATAATGGTTTTAACACCAACCCTGTGAGTCAACGCCTACCAAACGCTTTTCATCCATACCAAGATCATGTCTTTGGTATGGATGTCTGCAGGATCAGACACGTTAACGTTCACCACACTTAGCAGCTGCTACAGTCTAAAGACTGGCTGGACTTTAAAATGTGCTGCATTCAGGTCATATGGGAAACATAGGAAATATGAGCTACATCAGCTTTCTGCTGGGACCTTATCTTTTATTTAGCTTGCAAACTTAACTACAACCAAATGCAATCAAGGCTGGTTAGTAAACACTTTAAGCACTGCAGTATTTATTTGGAAATGCTACCAGAACCCCCCTCTGGAAAAAAAGAAAACAGTGTGATTCCATCCACACTGACCCTCTCGTCCACTTTTCTGAGTGGATGCTGTGATTGGCTGGTGATGAACTGAGCAACAGGTGGCCCTCTGCACAGGTCTACAGGTCATACAGGACCTCCAGCACAGTGGCTAGAGACCAGGCCTGGGTCTCACAGCTGAATGGACAGTGCTGGCCATTCTCATTGGTCAGCTCTGGCAGACCCTTCCATGGAGACCTGGTGGAGGTGGACAGGTAGGGACAGGTTAGTAAAGAAAAGCAATAAAAGGCAGTCGTTTCATCAGAGGTACAGGGGAGAGCGGCCTACCTCTCCAGGTGAGTGTAATGTTGTGACAGAACATTTTTCACCAAGGTAACCGTTTTGGTGTACGTGTCTTCTCCCAGCTTCTTTGCAAAGTAGAGTTTAGCACGCAGGAAGTACCCGACTGGCCACAGCCATTCCTACGCACAAACACAAAGTGTGTAACAGGTTGTGTGACACGTTATAGGTAATGTATCCGAAATCTGACAGTGAATCCTCTGAGTGCAGCCTGTAGGTGGATGATTTTCTACCCAGAGTCCATGTCTCTGACTTTTCTACCAGTGGAGATCTGATGCATTATTAAAGTTAACTTTTAAACATTTCTTCTGGTTGGCGTTCTGTTCAGCACTGCGTTCAACCATCTGCAGTGACAGACGTGGGACTCACCGGTCCTTGGTGGTAGTTGAAGCCTCTGGCCACGTTGTAGTTGTCATTGTCCAGTGCGTTATCATAGACGCCACAGTAAACCAGGTCACTGAGACAACACAATAAGAGCCATTTAAGTCTTTCACTGCTGTTACTGAACACGCGTTGTGCTGCGGCGTTTAGTTAGAAGCTTAAATGTATTACTCAGGATCTAGGGTTTTCATTCCCAGTGGTCCCAGCAGTTTCTTCCCAGCTATCTCCAAAGCGTTCCAGGCTCTCTCCACCGTGAACAGCTCTGGAGCCTGGAGCACACACACACACGCACACACGCACACACACACACACACGCGCGCACACGCACACACACGCGCGCGCACACACGCACACGCACACACGCGCACACACACACGCACGCACGCACACACACACACGCACACACACGCGCGCGCACACACGCACACACACACACACACGCGCGCACACACACGCACACGCACACATGCACACGCGCGCACACACACACGCACACACGCGCGCGCACACACGCACACGCACGCGCACACACACACGCACGCACGCACACACACACACACACACACACACACGTACGTGTAATTATTACTGAGTGTTTTTCACACAGTACTGAAGATCACAGCGAGGCGTTGGCTGTGGTTGGCTTACCACCACCATGGCGACAGTGAAGTTGGGTCTGAGCTGGTAGTCACACCAGGGGCTGGAGGCGCCGTAGCTGTCCTTATAGATGCCTTTCTTGTGCACCAGCTCAGGGTGCTTCTCATCGGGGTCATCTGGGTCACCGGACACCCAGAAGCCAGCTTCAAAGGACTGGCTGAGCTGCTCGTTCCACTGGGAGTACGAGATGAACACTTCCTTACCTGGAATAAGGTGGTTTGGTTTTAGGTGAATGACGATGGGGAATTCGTTTATGTGAAAACAGTGGAGTTTGTCACATACCATCTCTGTGTAATTTAACTCCATCGTATGGGAACAGGCCCTTGGCGTGAAGTTCCACCACCCAGCGAACTGCAGACTTACTCAGACCAACTATCTCCACCGCTGCTCCATCTCTGCACAAAAGGCACAGGACACGATATCAGTACCAACCTGGACTTTCCTTTGATTCACTGATGTTGTCAATTCAAATTGTAATATAAAGTTCTCTAAGCCAATTAAACTTCTGTGTTTTTGCATCTTTCTAACAGCAAATGTGGCACACAGAGTGAGGACATTTGTGTTTGTCAGTTATTATCGTTGTTCTAACAATGCTGCTTGAATTGGGACTAGAAAGAGAGAGCATATTTCTCCTGTTTTGGCTTCCCTTCATTGGCTTCCTGTTAAATCCAGAATTGAATTCAAAATCCTGCTCCTCACATACAAGGTCTTAAATAATCAGGCTCCATCTTATCTTAATGACCTTGTAGTACCATATCACCCTATTAGAGCACTTCGCTCTCGCTCTGCAGGCCTACTTGTTGTTCCTAGAGTATTTAAAAGTAGAATGGGAGGCAGAGCCTTCAGTTTTCAGGCCCCTCTTCTGTGGAACCAGCTTCCAGTTTGGATTCAGGAGACAGACACTATCTCTACTTTCAAGATTAGGCTTCAAACTTTCCTTTTTGCTAAAGCATATAGTTAGGGCTGGACCAGGTGACCCTGAATCCTCCCTTAGTTATGCTGCAATAGACGTAGGCTGCCGGGGGATTCCCATGATGCATTGAGTTTTTCCTTTCCAGTCACCTTTCTCGCTCACTATGTATTAACAGACCTCTCTGCATTGAATCATATCTGTTATTAATCTCTGTCTCTCTTCCACAGCATGTCTTTTATCCTGTCTTCCTTCTCTCACCCCAACCGGTCGCAGCAGATGGCCCCGCCCCTCCCTGAGCCTGGTTCTGCCGGAGGTTTCTTCCTGTTAAAAGGGAGTTTTTCCTTCCCACTGTTGCCAAAGTGCTTGCTCATAGGGGGTCATATGATTGTTGGGTTTTTCTCTGTATCTATGAAGCGCCTTGAGGCGACTTATGTTGTGATTTGGCGCTATATAAATAAAATTGAATTGAATTGCCCCACCTTGAATCGCTACCTTATCGTGGTGGAGGGGTTTGTGTGTCCCAGGGATCCCAGGGGCTATGTTGTCTGGGGGCTTTTGCCCCCTGGTAGGTAGGGGTGCAACGATATTCGTATCGATATTGAACCGTTCGATACAGTGCTTTCGGTTCGGTACGCATATGTATCGAACAATACAACATTTGTAATTTATTTTATCAACTGTCCTTCTGACGATGCTGTCTGTGTGGAGCGCTCAGTGAATCTGCGTTCGACTACTCCGCCTAGGCTGCACTGTCGACCCTAGGCGGAGCAGTCGAACGCAGATTCACTGAGCGCTCAACACAGACAGCATAGTCAGAAGGAAGAGCACAGGGCAAGCTAGCAAGACAGAAGTTAAGCTCTCCTTGCAACATGGACGTTCCCCACTTTCATTCAGATCTGGCGTTTGGAATTATTTTGGTTTTCATGTGACGTATGACCCTGAAGGTAAGCGAGTCATGGACTAAAGTAAAACAGTATGTTGGATGCGCCATGCAATGCTCAATTACATGGGTGGGAACTAGTGTGTTAGCGCAGTTAGCTCGTTAACGTGTTGGCCGTCTAGCCCCATGCACGGGGCGATCGGCGGTAGCTCGTTAACGGAGATTTGCCGTGTTGTGGCGTTAAGGTCATTTCAACGAGATTAACCTGAAAGCACTAGTGGGAACACAACGAATATGACTGCACATTTACATCATCTTAGTGCAAAGACAAAAACAACAAGCATGCTACTAACTTTAGCCAAGTCATTTAGACAGCTGTTAGCACATGATTCTCCTTATGCTGCTGAGAATATAGCCCAGAAGAAGCGGATAGTATAGCTTTTATTTTGGAAAGAGGCATTTCTCTGTAATAAACTCTCTTTTCCAAAGATGAGTGATTCCTCAATCAGATACAGGGCTCGCAAAATCGCTAGCCCGACGTCCTGGGGCTAGCGATTTTTTTCAGACGGGCTACCCTGCCCGTCGGGCTATTGTAGGAAGGAAAAATATATGTCAATGCTTTTGCATTCTTTCAGAAATGTAGCTGGGTAATTATGTCATTGGCATCGGTGAGCCACTGTCAATATGTGATATATTGAAATCGCGTTTGAATTTGCGCTTGTTTTTTTGTTTTCACTTTGCAATCGTGCGAACTGTGTATAGAGAGCGACAGCACTGATCTGTGAGTGATGATAATTTGTGCACCAATTCCTCTGACATCGTCTTATTAATCGTTAGCTTACTATGCAAACATGACAAGTGAAATCTCCCGCAGCTTAAACATGTGAGAGGTTGATCGCGCAGAGAATCGCTGAGCTTATGTGAGTGCGCGTGTAAAAGCAGCAGGATATATATTTGACTACGATGACCTGGATGACTGAGAACCTTCACAGACAGATATATATTTTAGTTCTGCTGAGCCAAATAAGACAGGTCAGGGTGAAGAAGTGACAGCCAAAGAAAAGCTTACCACAAAACGGAGAAGTTATGACAAATCAGACTATAAGGCAAAAAGAAAGTGCAGCTTTATGGTTTCATGGACAAAAGAATTTCTGTGGCTGCAATATGACGAGCTAAATTGTTATTGTGTATATATTTATTTAGATTTAGATTTCTTCATACATTCTTATATAGTTCTATATTGTGTATTGTGTATTTTGTTGTACAGTTATTTTATTTTCAACTTTAATTTATATATTTATCTTTATCTTATTCTTCCCAGTTAAATTTACCCTTCATTCTAATTTGTGTTGTACAGTTATTTCATTTTTAACCTTAATTTATATTCTATTCCTTCCTAGTTAAATTTACCCTTTTTAATTTTTCATATTTATTTCCTATCTTATTCATAGCCTTTTCCTTTTTTTGTTTTCTTTAGGTCACGAGCAGTTGTCCAAGCATTTCACTACATATCGTACTGTGTATGACTGTGTACGTGACAAATAAAATTTGAATTTGAATTTGAATTTAAATAACCAGGGGTGCACATAAGTGGTCCGCAGGTGCGCATTCGCTGTCAAAATAAAAAACGCGCACAAGGGTTAGAGTTAAATTTAAAAACTGTACTTTTGAGTTAAAATATATATTTATAATTTTAATAAATGACAAATTAAAAAGGCATGAACATTTTATTTTGTATCGAAAAAATATCGAACCGTGACACCAAAGTATCGAACCGAACCGAACCGTGAATTTTGTGTATCGTTGCACCCCTACTGGTAGGGTCTCCCATGGCAAACTGGCCCTGGGTGAGGGACCAGACAAAGAGCGATTCATAAGACCCTTATGAAAAGGACACCGAGGGAACAGTTTACCCTGCCCGGGATAGGGTTACCGGGGCCCCGCCCTGGAGCCAGGCCCGGGGAGGGTGCCCGAGGGTGAGCGTCTGGTGGCCGGGCCTTAGTCCATGGGGCCCGGCCGGGCACAGCCCGAAAAGGAGACATGGGCCCATCTTCCCGCAGGCCCACCACCCGCAGGAGGCGCCATAGGGGTTGGGTGCATTGTGTGCCGGGTGGCGGCCAGGAGCGGAGGCCCTGGCGGACTGACCCCCGGCTGCCAAGACTGGCAATAGGGACATGGAATGTCACCTCTCTGGTGGGGAAGGAGCCTGAGTTAGTGCGTGAGGTTGAGAGGTACCGGCTAGATATAGTCGGGCTCACCTCTACGCATGGCTTGGGCTCTGGAACCAGTCTCCTGGAGAGGGGCTGGACTCTGTCTCAGTCTGTAGTTGCCCCTGGTGAGAGGCGGCGGGCTGGGGTGGGTATTCTAATATCCCCTCGGCTTGCTGCCGGTACGTTGGGGTTTTTCCCGGTGGACGAGAGGGTTTGTTCCCTGCGCCTTAGGGTCGGGGAACGGGTCCTGACTGTCATCTGCGCTTATGCGCCGAGTGGCAGTTCAGAGTACCCAGCCTTCTTAGAGTCCTGGAGACTCTGTTGTCCTGCTGGGAGACTTCAATGCTCACGTGGGTAACGACAGCGAGACCTGGAGGGGCGTGATTGGGAGGAACGGCCTCCCTGATCTGAACCCGAGCGGTGCTTTGTTATTGGACTTCTGTGCTAATCACAGTTTGGCCATAACGAACACCCTGTTCGAACATAAGAGTGTCCATAAGTGCACGTGGCACCAGGACGCTCTAGGCCGTAGGTCGATGATCGATTTTGTAATCGTATCAGCAGACCTGCGACCATATGTTCTGGACACTCGGGTAAAGAGAGGGGCTGAGCTGTCAACTGATCACCACCTGGTGGTGAGTTGGATCAGGTGGCGGGGGAGGACGCTGGACAGACCTGGTGCACCTAAACGCGTAGTGAGGGTGTGCTGGGAACGTCTAGCAGAGGCCCCAGTCCGCGAGATCTTCAACGCACACCTCCGGCAGAGCTTCAACAGCATTCCGAGGGAGACTGGGGACATTGAGTCCGAATGGACCATGTTCAGCGTCTCCATTGCCGAAGCTGCTGCACTGAGCTGCGGCCGCAAGGTGGTTGGTGCCTGCCGTGGTGGTAATCCCCGAACCAAATGGTGGACACCAGAGGTGAAGGGAGCCACCAGGCTGAAGAAGGAGTCCTATCGGGCTTGGTTAGCCTGTGGGACTCTGGAGGCAGCCGACAGGTATCGACAGGCCAAGCGGAATGCGGCTCGGGCAGTGGCTGAAGCAAAAACTCGGGTGTTGGAGGAGTTCGGAGAGGCCATGGAAAAAGACTTTCGGACTGCCTCGAAGAGATTCTGGCTCTACCTGCACTGTGTATAGTGCTGGCGGAGCGCTGCTGACGTCGACTGAGAAAATTGTCAGGCGGTGGAAGGAATACTTCGAGGACCTCCTTAATCCCACTGACACGTCTTCCGAGGAGGAAGCAGAGTCTGGGGATGAGGGGAATGACCCGCCAATTTCCGGGGGCAAGGTCACTGAGGCAGTTAAACAACTCCTTGGTGGCAGAGCCCCTGGTGTTGATGAGGTCCGCCCCGAGTTCCTGAAGGCTCTGGACGTTGTAGGGCTGTCCTGGTTGACACGCCTCTGCAATGTTGCGTGGAGATCAGGGGCAGTACCTGTGGACTGGCAGACCGGGGTGGTGGTCCCCATCTTTAAGAAGGGGGACCGGAGGGTGTGTTCCAACTACAGGGGGATCACACTCCTCAGCCTCCCTGGGAAAGTCTATGCCAGAGTGCTGGAAAGGAGAGTTCGTCCGTTAGTCGAACCTCGGATACAGGAGGAACAATGCGGTTTTCGTCCTGGTCGCGGAACACTGGACCAGCTCTTTGTCCTCTCCAGGATACTTGAGGGTGCATGGGAGTTTGCCCAACCAGTCTACATGTGTTTTGTGGACTTGGAGAAGGCATTCGACCGTGTCCCTCGGGGTGGCCTGTGGGAGGTGTTGCGGGAATATGGGGTGTCTGGCCCATTGCTACGGGCCATTCGATCCCTATACAACCGTTGCAAGAGCTTGGTTCGCATTGCCGGCAATAAGTCGGACTCGTTCCCGGTGGGTGATGGGCTCCGCCAGGGCTGCCCTTTGTCTCCGGTTCTGTTCATAATTTTTATGGACAGGATTTCTAGGCGCAGCCAAGTGGCGGAGGGCTTTCGCTTTGGTGGCCTCAGAATCTCATCTCTGATTTTTGCAGATGATGTGGTTCTGTTGGCTTCATCGGGTGAGGGCCTCCAGCTCGCACTGGAACGGTTCGCAGCCGAGTGTGAAGCAGCGGGAATGAGGATCAGCACCTCCAAATCTGAGGCCATGGTTCTCAGCCGGAAAAGGGTGGAGTGCCCACTCCGGGTCGGGGATGAGTTCCTGCCCCAAGTGGAGGAGTTCAAGTATCTCGGGGTCTTGTTCGCGAGTGATGGGAGAAGGGAGCCGGAGATCGACAGACGGATTGGGGCTGCAGCTGCAGTAATGCGGACGCTGCACCGGTCCGTCGTGGTGAAGAGGGAGCTGAGTGTAAAAGCGAAGCTCTCAATTTACCGGTCGATCTACGTCCCTACCCTCACCTATGGCCACGAGCTGTGGGTAGTGACCGAAAGAACGAGATCGCGGATACAAGCGGCAGAAATGAGCTTCCTCCGAAGGGTGGCTGGCCTCTCCCTTAGAGATAGGGTGAGAAGTTCGGCCATCCGGGAGGGGCTCAGAGTAGAGCAGCTGCTGCTCCACATCGAAAGGAGCCAGCTGAGGTGGTTCGGGCATCTGACAAGGATGCCCCCTGGGCGCCTCCTGGGTGAGGTGTTCCAGGCATGTCCCACCGGGAGGAGGCCCCGGGGCAGACCCAGGACACGCTGGAGAGATTATATCTCTCGGCTGGCCTGGGAACGCCTTGGTATTCCCCCGGATAAGCTGGAGGAGGTGGCTGGGGAGAGGGAGGTCTGGGCCTCTTTGCTTAGGCTGCTGCCCCCGCGACCCGGCCCCGGATAAAGCGGATGAAGATGGATGGATGGATGGATGAATTGAATTGAGCCACATTTAGAAGGACCGTGGATCTGTGGGTTACACCTGTGGACAACACCAAATGATCTCAGCAGCTTCCTATGCTCCTGTTTATTGTGTTAGATGATTGAAGCCTGAAGAAACTAGATAGTTTATTTATTCTGATACATTATTACTATCCCAACCCGTGTGTGTGTGTGTGTGTGTTTCATAATAGCCAGCAGAGTGCACCATGATGAGACCCAGAAACTAAATATTGTGTGTGGCACCCCCACCCCACCCCCACCACAGAGAGCTGGACACCAGCAGCAGGGAGGACCCTGGGAAAGTTTCACAGAGGAGCCCGAACACCAAGCTCTGCTGTTTCGATGTGGCACTCTGTGAGGGCTGCTGTCTCAGCATGTTTAATATGTTACTTATACAACTTTGAACCTGATGGAGGGCTTCAGCGAAGTCTTTTTTGATGATTTGACTTCAGTAAAAACAGTAGAGACAGTAGAATGTGAGCAGCTGGAGTCTGCGGGTCACTTACTGCACAGCGTGAGGAGTTTGTGTTACCTTGGAGTAGCAGGCATGCCTTTGTTCCTGGCTCTCTCACTCTCTCCCATCTTGTCCATCCATGTGCCGCAGTTAAAGCGGTTTCCTCCGCTCACAAAACCTGTGGCGGGGTCGACCCGAGCAACGACGCTGAACCCTGCAAAGAGCAAAAGGTTGTGAGGTGCAGTACCCGAAAAATCTTTGTAGTAAGAACTTAGTAAAACCAGATGATGTCATCGGCTTATCAGCTGTTAGAAATTACTTTCTTAAAATGTGTATAAGTACTCTGAATACGCAACTCATTTAACACACACACCTTCATCTCTCATTTTCATGTCTATTTTGGGTCCAGCGTTTCTCTCTCTGAAGGAAATGCCCTCCAAGTGGCGCCGCAGAGCTTCATGGATCACATCATACAGAGGCTGCTCCTGCACATGTATGAACACACAGAACGTTCGGGGCATAAACACACAACACTCAGCATCTGTGTGGGCCACTCCAGTATTTGGTGACTGCCAGCAGTCGCATTAAAGAGACGCCGATGCTGCTGGAACACAGGAGGAGCAGGTGTACCAGTCCAGGTGTGCACCTGTTAAATGTACTATTAGTGCTCTGAATAATAAGAGGAGCAGCTCGTTAGGATCGTGGTCTTTGTAGTTTAGCCTCCTGTTGGGTCAAAGGTTACACATCAGCTAGCTATGACGGTATGTCAGTGTGCGAGTGCTGACTGCTTTGTTAAATTGTTTGCAGTGTTTAGTGAAGCCCTGAGATAAGCATGCCGCCTGAAAATGAACTTAAGGAAAATATTTTCAGTACTGTGCAAAAATCTTGAGCCACCCCCTCATTTCTTCATATTTTAGGGACAATAGGTGCAGAGATTCATTTAAACGTCCAGAAATACAGTCAAACAGCACAAAGTGAGTATTTGGTACGATCCCTGTAACACAGCCTGAACAGCTCGTCTAAGTAACCCTAAAGAACATTTCTCTGTTCCACTCAGTCATGATGATCCCACACGAACGCTTCATGAACACAGTCTGCATCCTGTTGTACACAGGGCCACAGTCACTGGTGTCATGCCTGACTGTGCTTACAGAGGACAACTTGGACCACAAAGTCCAAAAGACCTGGTGCCACTGATGTTCCTGTCACAGCTCAGCCTTCTCTGCCCGTTTCCCTTAAGAACGGCGTAGAAATGTAGAGAGACTAATACTGGCTGAAGGGCCAGGGGTGAGCTCCAGCCTGAGGTGTGTGTGTGTGTGTGTGTGTGTGTGTGTGTGTGTGTGTGTGTGTGTGTACATACCACCTCTCCAGGTTTACAAGGCTCGCAGTCATCAGTGGGGTACATGCGTGTGACAGGGCAGCTAAGGATTTCATGCCCTCTGGGAACCTGGGTAGTGTAGTCCTGAACACAAGCACGAATGCACAAAGGTGTTTGTTTAGACACAGATTTAATGAGCAGCTTGAAAGTTAAACATTGACGTTTAGCATCATTGATCCCCCATCTCATTGAAGGGCTTTCAGTACTGTTCCACACATGAAGTTTTTAAGTCCTCACTCCGGGCGCCGTACCCTCACTCCTCACTCGTACCCGCACTCCTCACTCCCGGCGCCGTACCCTCACTCCTCACTCGTACCTGCACTCCTCACTCGTACCCGCACTCCTCACTCCCGGCGCTGTACCCTCACTCCTCACTCGTACCCGCACTCCTCCCTCGTACCCGCACTCCTCACTCCCGGCGCCGTACCCTCACTCCTCACTCCGGGCACCGTACCCGCACTCCTCACTCGTACCCGCACTCCTCACTCGTACCCGCACTCCTCACTCCCGGCGCTGTACCCTCACTCCTCACTCGTACCCGCACTCCTCCCTCGTACCCGCACTCCTCACTCCGGGCACCGTACCCGCACTCCTCACTCGTACCCGCACTCCTCACTCCGGGCGCCGTACCCGCACTCCTCACTCGTACCCACACTCCTCACTCGTACCCTCACTCCCGGCGCCGTACCCGCACTCCTCACTCGTACCCTCACTCCTCACTCGTACCCCCACTCCTCACTCCGGGCGCCGTACCCTCACTCCTCACTCGTACCCCCACTCCTCACTCCCGGCGCCGTACCCTCACTCCTCACTCGTACCCCCACTCCTCACTCCGGGCGCCGTACCCTCACTCCTCACTCGTACCCCCACTCCTCACTCCCGGCGCCGTACCCTCACTCCCGGCGCCGCACTCCTCACCCCGCGCGCCGTACCCGCACTCTGCTCTCTCTTGTTTCTAGTTTAAGTTCACAGCAGCTCCCACCTGGATGCACTGCAGCCACCACCACACAGCGTCCCTGCAGTTGTATCTGGCACATCGACCCTCCCCCAGCAGGTTGGGGATCAAACCGTGGCGCAATGTCCCTGCAAAGGCCAGGATGATGTTGCTATGGAGACCATGATAAGGAATTTAGTTTGTAAGGAAATGTAATATAATTAATACACTCGTGTGTCATGAGAATCAGATGAGGTGCACGGGGTCACGCACCGAGCCTCGACGTGTCTACCAGTGAGGAGCAGCAGTCCCCTGAGAGCGATGAAGGTGTCTCTGCCCCAGCAACGGAAAATCCCCGCAGAGAAATGAGGAAGACCTGACAAAGAGACGTGACTCAAAACAAGATTTCATCGGGAAACACAGCATCAGATGTGTGTGACTGTTACCTGCAGCCAGCGAGGCGCAGCACTGCTCCTTCTGGCCCGTGATTGGACTGATGCGGTACGGGACGTCGTCTAATTGAGCAGAAACAGGAGGCAGAGCAGGAAAGCGTCCAACGCTGCACATCTGAACCGAACCGAGCGCCAGGTGACGAACAAAGGTAGAGCCGTTCTGGACAAAGCTGTTTTCAGACGGAGGACAGGTACACGTCATCGCTCGACCGCAGCGAACCGGACACAGAGATGAAGATGAGCTGTACACTAACATTTCAGTACAACAAAGAGATCTGCTGTGTCGACAGACACAGCACAGCCTACCTGGACATGAGTTTGTAGGTGGCATCGAGGGCTGTGGTGTAGGTGGAAACTAGGATAGCATCAAAGTAGCAGGGGATGAGGTAGCGGGGCATGTGTTTGAGGAAATTAAACATGGCTGCCAACCAGCGACCCACCTGCAGACACACAGAAGATGAAGACTTGTGTCTGACAGAAACAAGCAGCCGTGTTTGAGGAAGAACGAGTATAAGGAGGAGACGCAGGAAGGCTCAGTACTCAGCAGCACCTGCCTCAAACAACTATGGTCCAGGGCAGGGACAGAAATATCTAAGCTTGTGTCTCAGTCAGCTGGGTCGCACACAGGCCTGAGCAAATGACTCGGTAGCATTAGCACTTTGTAGGATTAGCGCTTTGTAGGATTAGCGCTTTGTAGCTAGCAGCCTGTGAGTTCAGGTTTTTGGAGCACAATTTAAGGAGTCAGTCATGTTGCAGACGTTTCCTCCAGTGCTAATGTGGATTTCATTGAGCTTTAGTCAGCTTAGGCTTTTAACTTATTTTAGTGTTAGCCGACTAAATATCATTAGATTGTTGGAGAGTATAAAGTTTGTCATGTTTTTACCAGTGACAGTTTACAGAGTCTGTATGCACGCTTCTCTTCTTCTGCAGTACTGACTTTATGGGGTTTCATGAGAAACAGTATGGCAGATAGTCGTTTCACACCCTCCTTTATGTTCATCTTGTTTTTATTCGGTGATTAAAGTCTCAAATACATTTCATCCATTCATGGTTTTCTGTCATGTTTGTTCTCAAACAGCTGCTCCAGTCCTTTAGCACACTCAGTATTTCATCGTTATCTAAATGAACATTAGTGGCGATTCCCTCCGACAGAGTCTCTGAAGTACTGGGACCAACAGGAACAGGAAGAATGTGAAAACTGCACACAGAAAACTCAAACCCAGAAGCCGGCGGCCTGTGTGAGGTGGCCTGTGGTGGTAAGAGGTCATCACAAACAGGAGCCTTAAACCAGTCCCAGTCTCACCTCTGCCAGCGGCCCCTCCCTGTGCATCAGCCTATTGGCGACGAAGTCTATGAGCCAGTCTCCGTCTCTGAGGTTGGCACACAAAGGATGGCCCAGGTCGTTGTTGGGACGAACATCAGCAAACACAGACATCAGACCTGCAAACACAGCAACACTTTAGTAACACTCATTTGGTCTCCATCCTAGATGAGGTACAGACTGGACTGAAGAACATAAAGTTACCCTGAAGTCCTGCGTATTTGAGAGTTTCCCAGCCTGGGATACTGTAACAGCCTCCGCCTTCCTCTTTTTCCTCCGTGTCGCAGCAAAACAGCAGGACATTCATGTCTGCCAGCGTCAGCTTAGACATGAGCCTGTTAAACACAGTCTCAATAAGAAGCTGCTACAGGCCATCACCTAAAGCTAAAAGCATTAACATAAACAGCAGCGTTCATCTATCCCGTCACATTTCCCTGATGATTTTATGTTCCTACTAACTGATGGATGATCAGAGTACAGCAACCTACTAATGATGTGACTGACACCTGTTTGACAAGTCCTGGTTTTACACCATAGCTCGTGACAGCTGGTATCCAATTATATCCATCAAGCTATGACGACAAAAGCGCTCAATCTTTGGGTCTGTGTGGGTACAGAGTATGTAAGAGGTGTGTGTGCTAGCAAAAATACTGTACTACTAACAGGATGAAGTACTCTGCATATCTGTGTGTCTGATATACTAGCTTCACCTTTCTGAGTGTACCCTGCAGCTCGCACCGTTGCATCTCATCTTAGCGAGACACGTTCTGTCAGTCCCATTTCATCCATACCACAAAAAGGCCTGTGTTGAGTATGTGGTGTGCTCACTGTGCCAGGGGCTTCTTCAGTGCGTCTGGTGGGTTTTCATCTGCTACGCTGCCTCTCCTGTACTTTGGGCTAAACTGGGACAGATAGTACCTCAGCAGTCCCACCAGCTTCTGGGCTTTGGGATCCAAACTGACCCTGACAAGGAGAGAAAAGAGAAACGCGAGTCTGAAAAGTGACCATAACACACAATCACGCGTGACGTTTGTGTGTGTGCTACCTGAAGGCGATGATGCTGCCGGGTGTCAGCTTCTGGAAGGTGATCTCGTGCACAAACTCTGAACGCCCTTTTGACGTCACTCCAGCTTTCTTCATCACTGTACTCTCATCCACCTGTGCACACAGCAGAACCAGTTTAACACCGTCCGTCTGCCACTAACGCTCAGAAACACACCTGTGTTAAACATGACGCGCTCACCGAGATGTGCTCTTTCATTTCCACTGTGTATTCTGGCATGCCGTTGATGTAGTTCTCATCCTTCTTATATTTCCCGGTGCTCCTTTCCACCATCCTTGCCTCCAGCACCACCTCCTCTATTTTCCCTGGGAGAGGGAAAAGGTGGCAGCATGCACTGTGAATCCATCCAAACTACACACCTAACATGTTGTGACAAATTTTCCAGATCCGACTTTGCAGGTAACACACACACACCATATGCACTGCCTTTATGTAAAAATGTGTTCTCAAAATACACTGAAAACAATAAATAAGTAAAAGTCAGTATCAAGTAATTATGGTCCTCATGTCTCTGAACAGGACAGACTCTGGGCTCATCCAGTTCTCATGAGAAGCAGGGAGAATTTCATGGTTTGATGCAGATGTCGAAGGTGTATCAGTGTGGGACCATATCTGAGACCAGGACAGCGTTTTTAAACCAGGATTTTATCGTCTGCATCTCTTCACATATTTAGTACTGTTGGGTTACAAGACTGAACGGGGTCCTATCATGTTGTTGTTGATGTGTGTGGCTTGCAGCAGCAGCGCTGCAGCCGAGTGTGCACAGCAACGTGAATAAAGAGATGCTGCAAAGCATGAACGTG
The DNA here is from genome assembly GCF_057382095.1 of Aulonocara sp. 'chitande type north' Nkhata Bay. Taxonomy (NCBI): domain Eukaryota; kingdom Metazoa; phylum Chordata; class Actinopteri; order Cichliformes; family Cichlidae; genus Aulonocara; species Aulonocara sp. 'chitande type north' Nkhata Bay. Next base: position 41,459,901 of record NC_141361.1, on the reverse strand, counting down.
CACCCGGGTCTGCTAGCAGTACCTGATCTGAGTGAGGAGCGCACTTGTTTTCAAATGCAATGATAAGATTATTCAGATCCAACTAATCGAAAAAAATAAATCAATGAAAATAATAAAAAACAAACAAACGTGGTGGGTGTGCACAGCTGCACTAAGATTCAAAATCCACAGTAATGATGTTGTTCTACCAGGAATGAACATGGGCGGGACACTGGTGCTGTACTGGTGGGTTTTGGGATCCCAGAAGGCGGTCCTGCTCACGGTTACCACAGACTGGTGGGTGCTGGGACAGTGACGAGTCACTGCAACGATGTCTGCATCCACCTGGTCCACGTACACCTGGACAGGAGGAGTTGGACAAACTGTACCAAAAGGTTTTAGCATCGAAGCATCGGCTTTAGCACAGAAAGCACTTCCTGTGTGTGTGTGTGTACCTGTGTGAATCCCTGTGCAGCTAGCTCCTGGTGCAGCTTGTTTACTGCCCGTTTCCCAGCTACGATGCCGGTACAGGAGCTAACCTCACCAGGAGAGGATGGGACTGCTGACGGGTTCCACTTGGGATAGAAGCGCTCCTCCTTCACCACAGAGATCTGTGCACAGGTAAGCATGGAGTCGGTGTGTGCTCTTATTGCAGCGCCTCTCACAGGGCCTCAAAGTAACACTTTTATTTTCTTTATTTGATGAACTGCCTCGTGAATTAGCACTATTTAAACTGGAAGTATAAAGGAATGAGGGTTGACTTGAAATTTTGGATTTTATTATATATGTGACAGATTTATCCAGTGAATCTAAATTCACTGGAACATCAGCATTAACAAAGGAAAAATCCAAAACTATAAAGTGAACTTACGATGTATGTCTGTCATGTTAAGTTTGCTTCTGCTGTTTTAGATTCTAAAGACCGTTTGTGTCCACAAAAACTCCACAAAGGACCAAAGACAGGCTGAGCTTGTGTTAATGAGCAGTTAGGCACATTTTTACAAATACGCCCCATTATTGGAGACTTTGTTCTGTCGTGTTCAGCAAAATGCTGTCAGATAAATATATAATAACCTGATGTGGCACCAGTTCATCGTATCCACGGGTGGAGCCAGTAGCGCAGCACGCCATGGCCACGATAGCAGAACTGGGCAGAGCGTCGAAGGCTGAGCGGAGCTGTAAACGACACACCCGACAATTAACCATCGTACAACAGCTCGACTCCAAGCTCACTGTCAGCTGATCTCAAGAGACCCACCTGGATAGGACACTCGTTGTCATGGGTTACATCAAGAAACATGGCGTGTGCAATGGAGGGTGTCAGTGGGCGGAGACTGGGCTGAACAAAAGCTCCTACTGGCTCACCGCCGTAACGATACACCAGGCGGCCCTCCTCGTGGCTGTCACCAGCTGACATCGCCTCTGATGATCGAGTGAAGGGGGAAAACCAAAGTAAGCGCTCGCAGACACAGGTGGACACACGCCATGCTGCATCACTGACAGGTGAGCTCACACACTCAGTTACATTTGTTTCCATGTGAATCCAAACTGAGTACAAATGACATCAGAACCATGATGGGGATGAAAAGTTGAATCTGTGCAAACGGTCCAGCAACATCCATCCATCCATCCATCTTCATCCGCTTTATCCGAGGCCGGGTCGCGGGGGCAGCAGCCTAAGCAAAGAGGCCCAGACCTCCCTCTCCCCAGCCACCTCCTCCAGCTTATCCGGGGGAATACCAAGGCGTTCCCAGGCCAGCCGAGAGATATAATCTCTCCAGCGTGTCCTGGGTCTGCCCCGGGGCCTCCTCCCGGTGGGACATGTCTGGAACACCTCACCCAGGAGGCGCCCAGGGGGCATCCTTGTCAGATGCCCGAACCACCTCAGCTGGCTCCTTTCGATGTGGAGCAGCAGCTGCTCTACTCTGAGCCCCTCCCGGATGGCCGAACTTCTCACCCTATCTCTAAGGGAGAGGCCAGCCACCCTTCGGAGGAAGCTCATTTCTGCCGCTTGTATCCGCGATCTCGTTCTTTCGGTCACTACCCACAGCTCGTGGCCATAGGTGAGGGTAGGGACGTAGATCGACCGGTAAATTGAGAGCTTCGCTTTTACACTCAGCTCCCTCTTCACCACGACGGACCGGTGCAGCGTCCGCATTACTGCAGCTGCAGCACCAATCCGTCTGTCGATCTCCGGCTCCCTTCTCCCATCACTCGCGAACAAGACCCCGAGATACTTGAACTCCTCCACTTGGGGCAGGAACTCATCCCCGACCCGGAGTGGGCACTCCACCCTTTTCCGGCTGAGAACCATGGCCTCAGATTTGGAGGTGCTGATCCTCATTCCCGCTGCTTCACACTCGGCTGCGAACCTGACAGTGCGAGCTGGAGGCCCTCACCCGGTCACCTGATCATAACTGCACAGGGTTGTTGGAGTTTATCTGGTTTGATTCCAGGATTTGACAGAGTTGTGTTTGTCAGTGGGTCACACAGCTGTGGATGAAGATCCATGAAAGCCGTGACTTTGGTAACCTGCACAGAGTCACGCAGGCCTGCAGTGTACACACCTGAATAATAAACACCTGCGTTTTGTGTTTGCCTGTGTTATCTTTGTCTAACATTTACATTTGTTTCATGAAGTGTGAGAAATGTGCAAAAAATATGGAACCAGGAAGGAAGCAAACCAGGACACAGTTATTACTGTGACCTCCAACAGGTGCAGCTCTGTGACGGGGTTTGGTGCAGTGGGGTTTGGACCTCACTACATATTAAAGCTACTTCCTATACAAGTAGTTTTTAGTACCACAACTACAAGTACTGAAAGATGTCACTGAATGCCAAAAAAAAATCTAGTTATAATTCCTGAGTTTACATTTTTGGTTTTTACTTCAAGCTTTGGGCGTGCTCCAGGAACAGCGCCACAACAAGCAGAGTTCAGCACGACTGAAATGTGGCTGATCTCCCCTTCGATGCTGGGATGTCCAGAAGTGCTCAGAATTCATTTCGGATCATCTACACAGCACGCTCTGACTTCATCACAGGCTCCACACTTTGTGCACAATCCCAGCTCATCACCAGTGACGAGAGCGGGACTCCTGGAACAGCTGAGCTCTCAGCAGTTTCAGGAGTCTGAATGTGATTACATGGATTTATTCAAGCTGACTTGAGGATGTTCTGAAGATGTGGAATTGATACAAATATTTAAACATGAATGAAGTCAGCAGTTAACGAACATGCTGTATTTGTAGGTGTGTTATAGACACGGTACTTTACCTCGTATGAGTGATGTAATCCCTAGCTTGGTAACAAAGACATTATCCAGCTCCTCGCTGCCGGTGAACAGCTCAGCCACCACATACAGGTCAGGACGCACCGTTCTGGCCACATCCAGCATGAACTAACAAACCACAGCATGACAAACCAGTGCGGGGGGGCATGCATGAAAGAAAGATTGAAGGAGGAAGAGGAGGAGAATGAAAGTGAAGGGGACTCAGCCAGTTAGAATGGTGCAGTCGTGCAGTCAAAGAACACACGGAGAGGTGGAGTGTTTGGAGACATGCAGAACAATGCAGTGGGGAGAGAAGAAAGACAGTCACACATTTAGCTTGCACATCAGTGCTGTACCTCGTATGAGACTGCTAATTCCCAGCCGGTTAACAAAAACATTGTCAAGGAGCTCGCTGCCTGTAAAGAGCTCAGCTATCACATACAGATTGGGTCTGACCGCTCTGGCTGCGTCTAACATGGCCTGGACGACAAACATCACGGACAAGGAGAGAGAGAGCTGCTGTTAGCAGGGACACGCTCACACGGGACAACATGGCTGTAATGACGCTGCGTCTTCTCTTTGTACATGCTTGAACTCAGCATTAATCATATTTGTCACTACAGTTAGGACCGTTACAGTGTAGCACAGACGTCCTGAGATCGTTTCACTGAATCTCACTGATAATGCGTGTCGAAGCAGAAGGGTGCGCCACAGCAGCATTTGCTCGCACCTGGACTAGACTCACTGAGGCCACATCACAGTATTACTTCAACACTTGCAGATGGAACAAGCCGGCTCTCAAATGGAGCCGAAACCAGAACAAGTTCCAGAAGGACACGGTGACGTCTGGAAATACAGTTAACACGCTAAGAAGTGGCTATCCTTCCAACATCCTCTGCAAAACACAAGACAGCCAGGACATCCAATAATAATTTGCCTGGGTTATTTATATGGTGGCTACTGTAACAAAGCCCCAAAAATTCAGACCCCTCCCACAGGGCGGGTCAGCACAGGGCCACACAGCGACCTCTCTGCTGTTATCACAGATGTCTGTCTATTCAAACTGTGGCACATCAGTGATTTAAATAAACACTTTCATGCTTTGAGACTAACACAAACATGTCGTGTGTCCTCGACATGTCTGTAGAACAGTTCAACAGTGACGTTCGGCCCCAGTGAGACATCAAACATATTTCTAACATGTAAGCCTGCAGAACAACTTTACTGCAACATGGAGCTAAAGTGTTACGTGTCCTGGATTTAAACGTAGAATAATTGACATGAAGTGTGTGATGTACAGTGAGGTGTGGCGATACCTCAGCAACATGTAAAGGTGTGGAATGGCAGTTGTCCAGGCGGACTCCGTGGAAATACTTGGCTGTGATTTGCGTGTATTTCTTCATGTGATCCCACAGGTAGGGACAGTCGTCAGGCGTGTTGCCGTATCGTAGTTTGACACTGTCACCCCAGGCGATCAGCTCCCGACGAATGTACACGTTGGAGCCTTTATGGAGCAGAAGCACTTCAGTACTGATACGGTCACTTTATTACTCCCAGGTCGCAGCAACAACAGTCACTGACAGGTTAAAGCAGCATCATATTCAACATTTAGTCTTTTTTTAACCACTTGTGTGGCTCATCCTGTTTACCTGGTTCAGCAAAGTTCCTGAGTGGATCGTCGCCCATCACCCAACCGTTGTGGGCCAGGAAATGGCACATCTTGTCTGGCTGGTCCAGCAGCTGCATTTCCTGGTCCAGAGTCATGTCCTGATAGGGGAAGGTGAAATACCTGACCGGAAGATGGGAACATGGCATTATGGCTGCCCGGGTGATGTGAACGTAGTGCAGCTGTGGACACTTTGTGTCAAAGCACTTCATGTTAGACAACGGATCATTTGATGGATCCTATTCAGTGAGGATCAATGAGTTTGTCACCAACATCCACGCTTTTCAAAGGAAACATGAATCCAACTGACTGCTACTGGATATAAAGCTTTCTATGTAGTTTGAGCCTCATTTACCTGTCAGCACATTCATCCAAGTGCTTTATTGAAATAAGCCTGAATACTTTTATCTTAATGCTCACATACTTTGATGTATGTGGAACAACTCGGGGTTCAGCATCTTGCCCTGAGTTTGACACACAGGTTGGAGAACCAGGGGTTGAGCCACCCACCTTCTAATTGGTATACAGCTCACTGACTTCTGAGACAGCGCCACCCCTAATACGTACTTATAGTATGGGCCATGATAATATCTTAGCATTATGAAGTGTTCAGCTAACCTGCCTCGTGTCTTTGTTAAAGCTTTAGTAAATGTCCTGAGTTATTAACACACTTCACTGTACTCTGTCTTCCTCTCATTAGTCAGCTCTTTAAACTGGTTACCTGGTGACCATTGGGTTTGTCCTGGTAACAGGGCCCAGCCTGGGACCGTGCTCAGCAAGTCGTTCATAGACGATGTTTCCAATAAGACAGTTGACAGCCTGGAGGGACAAAGAAGAAGGTTGTGACAGAGCAAAAGACAAATCAGACACTTGTTCGAAAACAAAGTACCCGCACACACGTTAAAGATTTTACATGTCACAGAGAAGGTGTTTGCTGAAAATGACCATGTATAGAAACAGTCCACACAGGAGCCCAGCGATGGCGACAGTTCATCTTACAGAGCAGTTATCAAACAGCTAACAGATCAATGGTTAATCTGGAGTTGCAGTCAGGTTTCAGAGCTCATCACTGTACAGGAGGCTGAAGGTTATGAAGACCTTACAGCCTCTGACCGTGGACCTCAGTGCAGTGGTCCATACGTTATTACAGCGCTGTTAGTGTTAGAGGTGCTGTGCTGCAGTGGTTTGACCTGAATCACCTGCAGCTTCCTGCTTTGACATTCAAATGAAAGCGACGTTTCTTGTAAACAGCCACAAACATCAGGATAGCATGAACTTTGCCTCCACGCTGAGCCATGTTCATTCATATTTTTATCAATCTAACATTTTATTTCATTTCACTAACGAAATGTTAGGAAACCCCTGAGCTCGTGCGGTACACCCCACGGCCCCCTTTAGCTCCGCCCCTGTTTGCAGCAGGGTCCTGTGTCCTGCCGTCAGCGTTCAGCATGCTGCCTATCTGTATCAGTTAAACGTAACTTCTGCAAACAGCGGTGGCTGGAGCAGCTTTACACTTCTGTTGAACAGGTGCTTTGAAGGACTACTACCAGCTTTTTCATGTGAAGCTTTTAATGGTGATTACTGGTCACAGCTCCGCCTCTTTGCTCTTCACGGCGTGTCCTCAGACTCTGGCTCCAAGTTAAAGTGACAGCATCGTCTCAGGCGTAGCTGTTATCAGTCGTTTTGCTCTAAACCTGGGGCTGCATTGGCCCGATGCTGACTGACAGACGGACGTTAATTCACAGGTTTAACAGCTTTCGATGCTTTTCCCCTCTAGCTAACACGTCAGGTGTGGCCCTGTACAGTGGCAGCCTTACCTGCTCCTGATGCTGGTGCACTATGTGATACTGCTCTGCATTCAGGTCAGTCAGTTTCTGATTGAGCCAACCGCAGCACTCCTCGATGTGTTGAGGTGACAAGCTACAGAGGGAAGCAACATTACATCACACTGCTGTGTGCCGCACACACAGATATACACACTTTACATTAACTACACTGGTCCATGTCAGCGTCACAGAGGTAACTCATATCTGAACAATGAAGAAACATTACAATGTAGTTTTTAAATGTTTGTGGGCTTATTTTTTTCAACCACGCTGTGCTGAGTGATGAGCATGGAGGAACAGGGATGTGCTCCCTACAGATGCAAACATCAGTCTTCTTTTCACAACAGAGGTCCTGATTCATTTAATACTGAACTAACGTTCACACTAAGTCAAAGGGACTGTGTGGCGTCACCTGAATGACTTATTTTGGACTGGAAACCAAACAGAACCATCATATTTAAGAACAAATCCTTTCACACTCTGGACGATCGTCAGCCAATCACAGGGGTCCATGGGTCTGAAATGCAGGGTAAGCTGTACCCACACACGGTGTGTCAGATTAGCTTGCTGAATGTGGTTAATGCTAACACGCAAGGACAGGAGGCTGCTGCTTTTATCCCCACACAGGTCCACACCTGTGCAGGATAAGGTTACACATTGGTCTAATCGGGTGGTGATGTCACCTGACTCTGTCCACATTGCATGTTTAAAACTTCCTGTTGCAGCTCTAATGTGATGGCTGCGTAACATCTTCGAGCCAACTGTCAACTGCATACTTACAGTGCTGTGAAAGCAGAGTTCTTACATTTGAGCAATATTTGTCACGTTTTTCTTTAATATTAGACAAAAATAACCCATTTAAATACAAAACGCTGTTTCTGAATGATGAGGCAAAAAGACCTGGTCCGATGTGATTGTTGAGCTCACTTTGTCAGACAGACATTAAAGTTACGTCCTGATTGAACAGGCGTGGCTCGTTAATCAGTTCATTCGTTCGTTCCACACATGGCGGGATGGGTTTGGACAGCTTCATTTCCCCTTAATAAATGTAATCTTAATTTAAAAATACTTTTATAAATGCCAACAGTCTTTTACGACTGTCGGGTGAAAACAGCACATTTACTCAGCTCATCTTTGTCCAGGATTAAAAACGTGTTTGACGATCTGAAAAGAACAAAGAAACTCAATCGCAGCACGTTGACCAGCAGCCCAACATCACACTCGTGCCGTGGACCCCGAGTCTCACCTGTGAGGCACAAACGTCTCCAAAGCAGAGTCCATGTCTGCTGTGTTGCCATAGCGACGGTATTGTGGATCCTGAATGATCCTGAGGCCCGTCTGCCCTCCAGTCTTGCTGTGGTCTGGCTTGGTACCTGATGGCAGGCACACACATGTTAACGACACAGTGAATGTGGTTTAACCCTCTGCTCATCTTTGCACACACCGTAAACACAAGTTCTTTTTTGGGGCTTCAAACTGAAAACATGCTGATGAGTTTTTGAAGCTCACATAACGACTCTTGGCTTTGGGACGTCTGTGTGGATTTACACACCGTTTTGCAGCAGGGTCCTAAACTCCTCCACAGCACTGTCCACTTTGACTTGGTAGAACTCCCACAGTTTGATCTGAGGGAACACGTCCTGCCACATCACACTACGGACGGCCTGAAACACAACAAATCAAACACACGTTACACAAACGCGTCTTTAAAGCGTGTACGATGCTGCTGAGAGAAAGTGCCTTTAACCATCTGATGAACTGACCCAGCTCAGTTCATCTGCATAGACATGAGGTTCATTATTACCTGGTTTATTCTGAGGAATTCTACAAACCCTCTTTTAGGTCAGGACTTCTGTGAGCCACTGAAGTAGTAACACACACACACACTTCAAACTAGCAAAGATTTATGCACCAAATTACAGCTTGCAAGGTAAACGCGGCTTGGTGCTCGGTTTTGGTTGTCTTAACTGTCGGGTGTAAGAGTAAAAAAATAAGGGGCAATGTGCAAATGTATATAAATAAATGACAAAATGATTATCTTTACTATAAAATAAAATCTAAATATAGAAACTGAGTATTCTCCACAGGCGTTACTCAGCAGTGCAGACCGTCAGGTGCAATAGTTTATGTCTCTGTAAAAACAGGTTATTTTTTTAATTGACATGTAAAAGTTTAACAAAAATTTTATTGAAATTGTGTCTAGAAATGTCACACAAGATATGTTCTGCTGTTTTACAGCAGGCCAGGAAAACGCCCCTTAGCTTTGATCGAAATCCCTCATAAGTTACTCAGTAAAAAAAAAATAAAAAAATAGTAAATGGCCTGTATTTATATAGCGCTTTACTAGTCCCTAAGGACCCCAAAGCGCTTTACATATCCAGTCATCCACACATTCACACACTGGTGATGGCAGCTACATTGTAGCCACAGCCACCCTGGGGCGCACTGACAGAGGCGAGGCTGCCGGACACTGGCGCCACCGGGCCCTCTGACCACCACCAGTAGGCAACGGGTGAAGTGTCTTGCCCGAGGACACAACGACCGAGACTGTCCAAGCCGGGGCTCAAACCGGCAACCTTCCGATTACAAGGCGAACTCCCAACTCTTGAGCCACGACCGCCCTGATACTACTGAGTAACTTAAAGAAACATTTTAAAAAAAGCTAGCTGCCTTTGGTGATGAGGCTGTGGATAAGATTTCAATTCATGCTCTCAGGCAAGGCTGTCATTGGCTCACACCACAGCCTGTGACATTTGTGAAAGTTCAAAGGTGAATGAATGTGCAGGAACCCAGAACTCACATTCAGATGACTCTCCGTGGTAATGTCAGCAGGAAGTCCTTTAGCTTTGTAGCGTCCCTCTGCTACTCTGGTGGTTAAATGCCACAGAGCTCTGTCTAAAACCCAGGCTGGGCGCAGGTGAGGAGAGTTCACCAGGTTGTATCCACATTCTGGATGCTCCCTTATCCACACGCTGTTAGCAGCTGTGCAGGAACACAGACAAGAAACCATTGAGCTGTTTAAATACTTTATTCATCAATGTTTTACTCTTTTTACAGATCTAATAATAGTCTGACAGTGAGTCACACATACTGTATAAATCAGAGTTCAGTCTGTATTTAACCTTCATATCAGGCTCATTTTACTGCTCGACCTTTCCTGAGCGAGGATGAGAGGGATCCACGGGTGGTCACTGCCAGCAGGACAGCACAAACACTTTGATACAACGAGCATGTCAAATGAAAAGTCTCGACCTGAAAAAACACTTTCAGAGTAACTGTTAACCAGTTTTGCTATAAGATGTTTTACCAACAACCTAAACCATACCCAGCTAACTTTTTAGTGGTCTTTAAATCTTGACCTGATTCTAAATAGATTTCAAGTGAAAGCCTTAGACAAGGCTACAGCAAGAGTACGGGAGCGTGAGCAAACCTTAACCCTGACAAAGTGTGGCAAAAATGGCACTTTTAAAGCTTAGTGTATCGCGTTAACTGCCATGTTGGACACTGTGGCGTGAAGATTTCTCCTGTTTTGGCTTCCCTTCATTGGCTCCCTGTTAAATCCAGAATTCAAAATCCTGCTCCTCACATACAAGGTCTTAAATAATCTTCTGTGCAAACTACAGATGACCAAAATGATCACAAGGACTTTGGTGCAGCAACCTCTTTGCAAACAGTTTCATCCAGCAGCAGCCAGCGACTGGCAGAAACCATCTGCCAACCAGTCAGATGCATATTCCTGCCTTGCACCTCGTGGTTATAGTGTGTGCTTGAGGTCAGGGAAGAAACCTGTGAGGCTACACTTCCACAGAGGCCGTACTGAGCCCACTATAAGAAAGCAAATGTTTCCAGTCCTCCCCACAGCACAGTGTTCACCTGCTGTGCTTCAAAGGTAACAAAACCAAACGGCTTCTTTACTTCCCTTTATGATTGTGAGTCAACAACAATCTTTCCTGTTCTGTCGAACTTCACAGGATAAGGGTAACGATCTGTCTGAAAGTCCTGCCTTTGGGACAGTTTAATGACACTTTCAATCCTTGGAACTGTGCAGACTCTCGGTGAAAGCATGTGTTGTTGTGAAACCTCTCGTACTATAACATGTGGTGGAACAAAGACATGTGATTGCATAAATGTTCAGGCCAAATAAAAGTGAGTGTGTGCAGCATAACAAACCATGAGCTGTAAACAAAGATCACAATAAAAGAACGTGTTGCATGTACGCTGAGTGCACACATGTCGACTTCTCCATCCTTAGTCCATAATCGAGTCCATGCATTATGAAAAGTGATGCACAGGATGTTCCGTCAGTGATCGGCTCCATGGACTGGCTCAGGAAGCCTTGTGATTCACTTCCCCTGCTATCCTTTAAGGCAAGAAAACAGGTGCATTTTTGCTCTTTGTTAACCAATTAGCACTCTTCAGTAACATGTTCTGCTGTTGGTGTGCCTAGTTAAGTTAGCTGCTGTGGGTAACTTGAAGCGTTTAACTTGGTTAGTGGTTGGTACGAGCCAACCATGAAATTTCTGAAGGATGTCGCGTCGCTGCAGTCAAAACAATATTTGGTACGTCTGATTGCAAAGCACAGGGTAGAACGCTTAGAGGGGAGATGTCAGAATCTAAAGACAGCAGTGAACAGCAGCCGTCTCACATCAGATGCAGGAGGTGGCCTTTTACCTTCGAAGGGAAGGAAGCGGTGTTGCAGTACACTAATGAACGGCCCTCCTCATGGCTCAACTCACCAGTATGGTTATACACCACATCTGTGATGCACAGCATGTCCCACTCTGTCTTTAGCTTCTCCACCAGCCCCCCCACATCTGTCCAGTCGTAGCTGCGACCCGCTGGGCTGAACTCTGGGTTGACGCTCAGCTGGTCAGCTAAGGAGTAGCAGGACCTGGACTCCCCCAGAGTCTGCACTGGAGTGAAGTGGATCATGTTGTATCCTGGAAGACAAACCCACAGACGTACTATTAATCCTTCTATACGGCATTTTGTTTGATAGTCCTGACATGTGATGAATCCCCTCACACACTGCACTGTCCATGTGATGTAGTACCTGCACACACAGGAGGATTGATTCAGAGAGTTTAGGCCGATGACAGGAACCATGGTCGTCAATAACAACCAGAAGTGACCGAGTTTGCATTTTATGATTGAACACAAAAGAAAGAACCAGAGTCCGTGTGGGCGTGCCGTGCTAACCTACCCGACTCCTTGGCCACTCTAAGTCTATCTGGCCAGTCGTCCAAGTGTCCCAGACATTTGGACAGGTAGGTCTGGATGGTGATGCAGTCTAACGGCAAAGTATGGTCGTCGGCCCCGACACGGAGAACTGGATCCACCACAATATAACCTCCTCCTATACGCTCCGAGTCTCTGATGGAATTTAACAAAGTACAGCAGGTTAAGGAAATATACAAACGTGTCATATCACAATATGATTGATAGACTGACACCATGTATTTACTTTCTCTAGATAACAACAGTGAGACAAGCGCAGGCTTATCTGAGAGCCACGAGTCCGTTTCAGATGATGATGGAGTACCTAACAGTGAGGAAGAGGAGGTGATACTTGTAGCTGCTGATATGCAACCCAAAAGCAAACAAAGCGTTTAAGAGAGTGTTGCTGGAGCACTTCCTACTTAGAGTCCATGACAGGAGGAGCAGAAAGGTGGATGAAATGACTGATGTGGCTACACGATGGGAACGGAGGGCAAGTGGTTAAAACGCCTGAGCCAAGTAGCCACATCGCTGGGAGAAGTTTCACTTTAAAAATATGATTCCGACTGGGTGACATCACTTTAGATATTTTAATACTTAAAGTGTTAAGCAGTTATCTTACAGTTTTTCTTCATTTGCTGGGAAAAACTCAGTGCAGCGTTTAATACTTGACCATAATATTTTATTACGATATCAGAAAATCCCACAGGTACTGTAGTACTGCAGTGCTTTGAATCATACCCATCTAATAGAGTCCAGTTTGTTAATGTAAACGTGGAGGCTGCTTCATATACAAAGGCTAACTGTGGCTTCCACGGGTTGCTGTGGGCTTTCCTTAGTATTAGGTATAGATACGCGATTCCCACTTTTATCTATCCATGAAGCAAAATAACACACATCACTACTACTTCTAGATTCAACTCTTGTAATTCATCGTTAAAAAAGCCTCCAGTTGATTCACGGTGCTGCAGGATAAGTACTGACAGGGACTACAAACAGCACATTTCTCCTGTATTGGCTTCTCTTCATTGAATCTAACTTAAAATCCTTCTCACATACAAGGTCTTAAATAATCAGGCCCCATCTTATCTTAATGACCTTGTAGTACCATATCACCCTATTAGAGCACTTCGCTCTCGCTCTGCAGGCCTACTTGTTGTTCCTAGAGTATTTAAAAGTAGAATGGGAGGCAGAGCCTTCAGTTTTCAGGCCCCTCTTCTGTGGAACCAGCTTCCAATCCTCCCTTAGTTATGCTGCAAGAGGCCTCTCTTGGTGGAACGGAGCTTTGAGTCAGTGAACTGGACCTTTCAAGCACACCTGTTGTTGGTGCCTCTTGGAAGATTTGATATCGACTGCTGAGCGGTACAGAGTTCCACAATTAAAACGATCTGTTAGAATGAATCTGCAGGATGTCTGTGCATTGCACCAGTACACTTTGTGCATGAACCCTGTCGAGTAAACTATACTGGTTAGTACTTGGCACTCCACCCACTGCTCTAAATGTTGTCTGAATATTACTGGATCCTTTCTGGATGGCGTTACACAGAAAAGCTAACTGAGGTTTCGAGATGTCAGAAACCATTTGGTGACATCAAAGTGGCGACATCCATTTTTCATTTACATGCTATAGTAAACATGAGGGCAATCCCAAAAGTAAGGTGTCCTATTGTTTTAGAAATACAAGCAACCGTTTATTTTCCATAGTATGTGCAGCATTTTAAAGCTTAAAGACTCATTTTCCTACATAATCGCCATTTCGGTCGATGCGTTTTTGTAGACGCTGTGACAGTTTTACAAAGCCCACGTCATAGCCGCTCGCCGCAGAATCACCTTCCTGACAAATGTTTCTTTGGGAACAGGTGGTAGTCACTGGGTGCGAAGTCTGGACTGGTGGCTGATGATGTTTAGGGATGGGTACCGGTGTCCGGTGCCATGATGGCACCGGTTCTGACATAAACGGTAGTAACCAGACCGAAAAGCAGCGCACATTTCGGTGCTTTATTTCGGTGCTTTTTTTTCCTGAGCTGTGATACACTTCTAGCCAATCATTTTACGTTTCCGAGAATAGTAGGCGGGCCCAGGTACGTACGTTCTTTTAGAGCAAACTCAGCAGCAACAAGTGCTTTAAGCTGATACTGTGATACTGTCAAAGGAGGTAACACCTCAAATCCGATGAAACACCTGGCGACGCATAGCGTTTTTTTTTAAAGCCCAGAAATGCGCCGTATTTGATAGCTTGCTGCGAGACCTCACACCGAGCACATCTACTGCGGGTGGGTTGCCTGTTATGCAACATCCCCCAAAAACACGAAGAGGAGAGTCCTGGCCCCTAGCCCTGCCAGTGTAGCATAAATGATGACGGATGATGATGGCAGCAGCAGCCGCTCTTCTCTGCGTGAGTAGCTAAATGTTGTTCGTGTGCAATTTAAGTTGAGTAGGCTAACCACGTTATTACATTAATGCATGTAAGGTGAACTAGCAAACATCATCATAGCTACATGCGGCTGTCCTCTTGTTTGATGGCAGATACTCCCTTCACCCTGGCCAAAAAGGCTAAAATGACCAAAGAAAAAGTGGAAAACAGTTAAACATGAGAGGTTTTTGGACAAAGTTTGTGTTTTTTCCATTGTTTAAGCACTGCTTCCAGCCAAGAGTGATACCATATATGCCCCATAGCTGCAGAAAAGGCTAACATTGTTATCTTTTCACAAAAAACAGCTGAACATGAGAGGTTTTTGGACCAATTTTGTGTTCTCTATTCTTTAAGCACCGGTTTGAGCACCGTTTGAGCACCGGCACCGTTTCAAAAGTACCGATTTGGCACCGGTATCGGATAAAACCTAAACGATACCCATCCCTAATGATGTTCCAACCAAAGTTTTGCAGGAGAGCGACAGGTGGACGGGTGACGTGTGGACACGTGGTATAACTGCAAATGAACGGTTCATATGCAGCTCCAGTTAAATAAAGACAATAAATGTAATATTCTTAACATTGTCTCTAAATGTTACAAACCTGAAAGTGCTCAAATTAGTTAAACTCAATTGTATTTATACAGCACCAAATCACAATTACCCCAAGGTGCTTTATATTTTAAGGTCGACCCTACAATAATGCATCCAGAGAAAACCCAACAATCATATGACCCCCTGTGAGCAGCACTTTGGTGACAGTGGGAAGGAAAAACTCCCTTTTAACAGGAAGAAACCTCCAGCAGAACCAGGCTCAGGGAGGGGCGGGGCCATCTGCTGTGATTGGTTGAGGTTGCTGCTCTAGTCTGCATGCCAAATATCCTTGGGCCAGATACAAACCCCAAGTGCTCTGGGAGATTGCTTTCAGCTGGAATATTAATTTATAACCTAAAAAATAGTAATAATTAGTTCCTGGTTTGATTTCCACCTAGCCAGACCTATTCAGCATCTTATTCCGGGACTGGCCGGCATCTCTGACTGACACCTTTATCACGCTGTTTCACAAAGTATTCACTTCTTAAACAATTTATAGAGTTCTACAATAATTTTTAATAAACATGGACAAATGAAGAACAGACTGTCTAACATAAAGACATGCTATCACAGGCTTTAGTGATAGCGTGGATGATTCCAACAAAATGATTTAACTGTTGGAATATTTTCCACTGCCATTTCCTGAATTCAGCTTTGACATTGAAACCCCGGATTTATAAAATGTGGGCGACTGTCAGGAGGGTCTTACACATATCCAAAGTAGTACTGATAGGACCCAGCCAACTTGAGGTCCAGAGAGCAGAACTTATCAGAGTCTTCTTCCTTTCCTGTTGGGTAGGTCCATGGCAAAACACGGAAGTTGTTTCGGTCAAACAGCTGTCCTTCAAGTGGATAGTTGGTGTGCACCATAACCTTCTTTCCCTGAAGGCTTGGACCGAGACGGAACTGCAGCTCAAACCCTGGGCAGACAGAAAAGTACGACACAAACTGAACAAACTGTGTTGGGAATTTGAATTGTAAGGAAAATTCCACTTTGTCTTCACCCTGTTAAAATGTCACAACTGTTTGTGTCTCAACAAGTCTGAAAAGATTCCCCTCTTGCAGTAATCATTACTGCTACCCACTCACAAGACAATCCCACATCCCTGACACACACACGCACACAGTCATTAGCAGAAAACTGTAGGTCTTGTTGGTCCTCCAGAGTTAGGACAGAGTTTAATTGTCTGTCTATAAATAGTCCCATATGACAGGCAGCCAACAAAATCCTTATCAGATGCAGAGCCCTCTAAATGCCAAGTGGCACATCTCTTCAACCCTTTCAGCCAAGCCGACACGCACACAAACATTTCACGCATGCACAAACGTGCATACACGGTGCATCCCAACAGAAAGGCCACACTGTTTTCTGCACAGCACTCAGCCAGCAGCTGTGCTGACTGCAGAGATGCTCAGAGCAAACTACAGAGATCATTTTAGCAAAGTTACACAATGATTTAAATCATTCTGCTGACCACCAATTGACACATTATTGCTGATGTGAATTACAAGTTTACCTGACCTGTGTTTCCCCTCAGACAGCAGTTTCAATGCTCTGACCCCGGGAATACATTTGACTGATTCTCTAGTTTCACACTTCAGAGAACAGAGTCACCAATAACCAGAGTTTGTTCCTGGTGTTTGTGTTGTCAAATGAGGAAAATCAATTTTAACAGTGGACAGGCTGACTGTAGGGCTACAATACCTCCTCAGTTACCTAGCTTGTTTCCCGACTGCGCGGGATGATTTGCTAGGGAACAGCTTATGGTGGCTTATCTACCATTGCCCTCACCTAGCTAGCTGCAGGATTTTTGAGGGCGAGAAGCCAGGTCTCCAATTCACTGAGCTTGGCCTCCAAAGCTGGAAACGCATCTTTAACACTAAATGAGGTTGAGGAATAACTACACATTTGATACACCGAGTCAGAAAGTGATGAAAGGTCACATGACAAAGCCACACCCAACTGATTTCAGCTAAGAATTAAGCTAAAAGCTATGCTGCACTAACAAATCCAAAAGACAACATGAGAAATAAGATGAATATAATTTTCAGGAAGTGTATTTCTGAGAAAGCATGTGAAGGCTGCACTATGAAATAAGACGTAGGAATGAGTGGACACGGGAACAAAATGAAATGGCTTTGGTTTATATTTTCTACATGACTTTGTATACATTCAGAAAAGCCCTTCCTAACTTGTGATTTTTTTATTTTTTTTTTAATGAAACTGAGTGTTGAAGCTGAACCTTGGTACCTTCCACATAAAACAATGGTTCCCTCAATTGCTTTCCTCAGAGTGAGGACTATAGCTCATCAGTATAACACTGGTTCCTTATGCAAACAGAAAAAGATTGGATCAGTGCATCCCTACACTTAATATATAACCACCTGCAACTGCATCTGCTTACAGTAATGCAATCACCACCATTCTTCCAATGCAGACGTCTGTGCCATTTTCTCACCGTCATAACTCTGACAGGCCACACATGACTGTTTCAGTCTTATCCCCTTATTATGTTTCATTTAAACTGTTTAACCTACATTTATTTGAGCCATGTCCAACATGAACAAATATAAATGCAACTAACAAACAAACAAAACACAGATTTTTGCATTTGTAGGGATTGTTGCAGAATTTTTAAAGGTTTATGCTTCATCTTGCATTGAAACCAAGGAACAGTGTCTACACTGTGTGTGTGGATAGGTCTTCAGCAGTGATTTACCGACTATTTGGCTTAATATTAATACAAATATATATGTGGATTGAACATTTCCGACCTTTTCAACCGAAACAACAGCAAGACACACACATTCAAATTTTCAATGTATAAGATTAGTAGCATATAAAAACATTATCAACCAACTTAGCAGCTTAGTAGATGGAGCCACTGCAGCATAATCCCACTGCATAATATTAAACATTAAATGCAGGATTTTATAAAGTAACTGCTATTGAACAGTGCAGTACATTCAGTAATACAGTCAGGTTCTTACCTTGCTCGAGTCTGAACAGAGTTCTCTCTAAATTCTGCTTGTCGTTGAGCATGAGGACTCTAATCTGCTTCAGGTGTTGAGGCAACATACTGGGAGAATCGGTTCAGATTTAGACTGATCCCTGCCCTCCTGTCAGGACAAAAACAGGCAGGTTACTACGTGACCTACCGTGAAACACACTTTCTAACTAAACACAGTGAGAGCCATCTGTCCAATCAGCACCAGCGGGAATCTTAATATTGGAAGTGTATGTGCCATATCAGCATCGCAGTCCAACTGGCCTCAGGTAGCACCAAGTGTAATGGAAAAACCCAAGTTCAAAACTTTGGTTTAATAACTACAAAGTTCTTAAACACTGTATTGACAGAGAGGTGCAGGGTCTTAAAGGCTTGTCTTTGTGCCTGCCGTCCTTAAACTGGCTGATGTTGATGATTAAAAAAAAAAAATCAGTTTGTTTTTTCCTCCAGGAAAGATGATTTTATAAAAAGTGTCAACTCAATAAATAAACACTTTTTCCAGCTATTCATTGGAAATGCGTCACAGATATACAGCACTCACTGGTATCTTTAAATGGCATCTCATTTTCCAGTATGCCACTATCAGACTGAAGGGTGAGTTTCTTCATCCCTACTGTGAACCTCTAAAGGTTAAATACAATCAGTGCTTTCAGAGTGTAGTTCCTCACTGCCACTGTGGTCATATTCACATTCAATTTTGTTATTTACCAATAAATTTCAACAGGTATCAAAATCTTTTCCAACAAACAGCAGATAATGTTTCAGTAACTGAAAAGCATGACTGCTAACATATACTACTTTACATTTACTGTGAGTTTGGTTTCAGCACTTTCTAATCTTTGTTACACGCCATGTTACAAAAGCAGGATCACAGGGATTCCCGGATGGCAAACAGAGAGAAAACCAAGATATCAGCAACAAGTCCTTCAAGTCCCGGGAACGGTGAAGCCTGGGTTCCATGGATCCCACATGTTTAGGGCTGGGTATCGTCACTGATTCCTAGAATCGATTCGAATCGAGGAAATTTTGCCTCAGAAAGTCAGAAATAATATAATTCAGATCAGTACATTTACATATTTTTCTATCTATAAAAAGGAAGCTGACACTTTCCAGACTTTATCAAAGGTGTGAGCATCACAGCAGAGGCCTTTGTGTCAAAGTCGCTGAAGATAAAACACAGAAACACATGATTTTCCTGGCCTGGGATTTTATAAAAATATTCTGCAGTACATCAAAAATGAAAGAAAACCATTAATCAGCATATGAACATCACCTCCGAAGTTACAGCGGTTTTATTAGAGACACGGCTAAGCGTTTTGCATTTTGTATAATTTTAAAAAGTTTACATTTGTTCAGAAGCCTGTTGAACAGCAGAAATTAGGTTT
This sequence comes from Aulonocara sp. 'chitande type north' Nkhata Bay, assembly GCF_057382095.1. NCBI lineage: Eukaryota > Metazoa > Chordata > Actinopteri > Cichliformes > Cichlidae > Aulonocara > Aulonocara sp. 'chitande type north' Nkhata Bay. The sequence continues at coordinate 41,440,547 of NC_141361.1, read as the reverse complement.
TCTTTTCAGAAGTAAGTAAAAACAACATCGGCCGACAGCCTGTAAACAACGGTAGACTTGTGCGTAACAAGCAAGCGAATAATGCAGGAGAGAGAGAGAGCGCAACAGCAAAAGTCAGAGTGAATTCATGACGATGTTTATGTGAAGCGTAGTTTGGATCTTCTTTTGCTGCTGGTTCAGTCAATATTGTTTGGAGAGAGATCAGACTAACAGCTTTAGAATCGGCGCAAAAAGGGCGTAAATGCCGACGCATCAGAATCAGCGAGCTGTCGGCTTTCACCCCCGACCGTGTCCGTGCCGTCGGTGAGAAAGACAACATCTCACCGATTCTGCTCCGCGCTGTGTGTTTACGTCTTTGTGCAGAAGCCGTGTTCCTGCTCTCATTCACTGTCTTAGCTGTTTGGTGGTTGTTGAAATTTTGTGACGTTTCACCAGAGATTTTGGAATTTTGGGCAAAATACATTTATATTAAAAAAAAAAAATCGATTCAGGATTTTAATGAATCGATATCACGTTATCCAAGCCAGAATCGATTTTAATCGATGAATCGATTATTAAAACCCACCCCTGCACATGTTTTTAAGAGTTGCTTGATCAGGAACAGATTTGGGGAGTTAGGAAGCAAAGTAAACAACTCCCTCCTGTCTCCTGCACATACACAAATCCACTGTTCTGTCTGTACTACTACACACTCAGTAATTAGTCTTGCAGTTAGTGGATGGCACTGCAATAATCATGGTGATTCGGGTTTCCCTGGCAACTGGCATGATGACAACAAAGGGTGATGTGGTTAAAAGGGAAAAACAAACACTTCAGGTAGTGAGTTTATTAAGACATGCTTTAAGCAATCCATTCTTACACAAAGTGAGGAAGTTCAGGCCTCATTTCACATAACATACAGCAAGTAACTACAGTTAGTTTAAAGTGACAACGACTCATGAATTTGGACATCAACTATCCTCGGTGAACTGTGAACCTTGTTTTTTTACACCATAAAAAATATATTTTTAAAAGAATATTTCACAGCACGTCCTACCAATCAGATCTACAGGATAACATACATGTTTAACTGAGTGCAAAATGAAGCCCATTAAACACCCGACAGAGACACTACAGTACGCGGATATAGTGAGTCTTAATATTCCTGCTAGGTTTGAATTCAGGGATTACTGCGATGTAACTGCAAACCTCGCTCTGCACTGACAGGAGCAGGTTAACGCGTCTGAAGTCACTGAACCCCACTGACCTCTCTTCCGAGTCTGCGCAGTGCTTCGAGGTGGCCAGGATAAGGTCAGGAATTCTGCCGTTAATGTCACAGCATCTATTTTTAAAAGCGTCCAGCTCATTCGGTACATTGGGTCCACGCCATTACAAACTCAGAGACATGGACATTTACATCAAGTTAATAAGCATTTGCAACGGAAAAACACGAGTCTGCACAGCTAACGTCCTTCATGTGGCTGCGCTCAGTTTAAAAGCGAGCTCGTTTCTTGTTGCCTCGCTTTGCTGCACAGCACCAGTGTTTAACTATTTCACAGTTCGGCACAGCGTGTCTGAAGAAACACGGTCAACAAAACAGCGGAATCATTGTGTTTCACACGGTGTGACAGCCTGCACACACACACCGTCAGCCAGTAGCACAGCGCGCTGTAGTGGGCGCTGCTGTCAAGCGACAATTTCACTGCGGAAAATAACACAGTAGAGCGATTTGGCCCCAATACTTCAATAATAATCCGCATTTACAAGCTAACGAGGTCAGCGGGGACAGAAGAATGAAAATGCTGTTTACCAGCAAACAGCTGACACTCCGTTTAACCACAGCAGGCTCCAAAAGTGAACAGACAACTGCAACGTGAAAAGGGTCACGTTACAAATAACATCACAGCCGTTAGTTAAGCAAACGCCGCTGAGCTAACGTAGCTAGCAACTTGTCTTCCAAGCTAGCATCGTCATCGTCTAACAACACGAGCAAAGGCAAAACGCCGTTCACCTGTCCGTTGTGTGTCCGGGGTCCGTCACAGCAACAGAACAGTTTGTGGTATTTTCCCGGATAGACAGCAGCTGTAGGGAAGGGGCGTGGCTACAGACCGTACAGTTTAGTGCTTTCACCGTAATGATGCGAAAAAACGAGCAATAAACGTGTAAAGCGAATTTTCTGTTTTGAAAGCCCTATTTAACAAAAACAGCACACAAAGATTTGAGCTAAAGTAGAAGTCTGGGTTTGTCTTTATATGTAGCACTGTGCAAAAGCTTTATGTTTTGTTTCCCACAGCCAGCGTCCGCAGCACAACACCGCCTAAACTTGTTAGTTTGAAGTGTTGTGGTGAAGTTTACAGTGTTGGGCTGGTACAAGGCAGGCTGCGGTGTTAATGGCCAGTATTAGGTATTATAATACAAGACTGGTATTTATGCTGATCTGTCTGTTTTTATCCTGTTGGATTTACCTAATCCACAAAGAGCAGTAAACACAGCGGGTTAGTCTGTATGCAAAGAAGAAAAATATAGAGGAGTTCACATTATACATATTTATATGTTTTATTTTTATTTATTTGCTGCACACCAGCTGTTAGGTTTTCCCCACCCACTAATTCCCAGGTTAACCCCTGGGCACAATGTATCTGCTCCTGTTAACACTGGTGTCTGAGACTGCTGCTGACACTTTTAAGAGATGCTGATAATAAAAGCTTTATTTTGTGGCATGTCTACTTTATTGGGCAGAAGCAGTAGTAGACAGAAGACACAGCAGAGACCTGTGGGACATGACCTGCAGGAAAGAGCCGATACTGGACTCGATCCATGGCCACTGCAAAAACAATATGTGGTACATGTTCTACCAGCTGTTGGTATTGTTATTTGGAACATTTGCAATGAAAAGAGTGAAAGAGTTTATGCTTCTTTAACTTAGGAGCATGTATGTCCCTCTGTCTTCTTTCATCTCTTGTCTCACCTTCACTTCTCACTGGGTTTGCCAGTAGTTAACATTTATTTTGTCATATCTACCCTTCGGATCAGGTACTAGTCTTGTCAAGGATAAATAGATGTAAGTGATTGAATTGAGTTCAGTGTATGATAATGTAATAACAGATCTTTAGGTTTATCTGCTTTTGTAAGCACTGTGTAGCCATTTCATGCTCAGTTTATGCATCTAATGAGATTTACACAGTGCCAGTGTTGTCCATTATAGTCCCTTTATCCAACTGTCTTGGGCCTTTTCGGTCACCTACTATATTAAAGATATATTAGTCTTTAATGGAGACTTAATGGAGCAGCTTTGTCCACTTACTACAGATCCACAGGTTGTGCTGGGGGCATTGCAACTGTTCATGAGAATCACCTCCGTCCTGTCTTTTTTCTGCTTCAATTTCTAACAAACATTTACAGTGGTGTGAAAAAGTGTTTGCCCCCTTCCTGATTTCATATTTCGTTTGTATGTTTGTCACACTTCAATGTTTCAGATCATCAAAAATTTGAATATTAGACAAAGATAACAGAAGTCAACACAAAATGCAGCTTCTAAATGAAGGTTTTTATTATTAAGGGGGGAAAAAATCCAAACTTACATGACCCTGTGTGAAAAAGTGAAACCAGTTCATCAGAAATTCTGCTCCCAAATGAACAAAATGAACATAAGAAATACACAGTACATATAGTTATAATTATAGAAGTTATAGTATATTATACTGTATATAAATGTACCTGTCCACTTGTTAGTTACATACTCACGTGGAGGCAGGGACCTCGCAGAGGAAGCATTACTCCCAACCTATCATAAGATTGTGTTGTACATTGTTATATATAGTTTTTTTTTTATTAATAAAAACATCAAGAAGTCACAAACAACAGTAGAACACACCATGGTACATGATTAAACAAGGAAGGCTTATTCATCAAAATTATTTATTATTAAAATAGACACAACATCATTTTTTCACCCCAAAAAACACATGTTCAAAACACCAGCCAGATACCAGACAAGCTGTTACATGATATCAAACAGAAGCTGTCAACTCAGCTCTGTGGGCAATCATAATGAAGCAGTTCATTAGAAGTTGTAGATTCAAGCTGCTCTTCATACCTTTGGCCACCAGATGTCACCAAAGAGGCTTGTGTTGAAAAGCTTGGCGTAATGAACCACTTTTCTCTACAAACGTCAGTGTTTCAGCCTCATTTGGCCATCACTGCGGTAAACTAAAAACCTTTATTGCACTGTAGCAAATATACTAAAGAAAAAAACCAAAAACAGGAAACAGTAACAGAAATCTGGAAACTAGCAACTATGGATATAACACACACACAGAACAATAAGGAGAACCAAGACCAAGAATAACAACAAATCAAAGACTATAACTTCAACTAGAATCATACTGGGTCACAGACCCAGTAGACCCAGTAGTCGTAGTCGCTCAGCAGGATCGTTGATATGATGGAAGCACACAGGTGGTATCAGATCAGACGCTATCTGTAATTGGATGCATCGAATTTTCCGTTATAACTTATGACATGTTTATTTATAAGGTTAGCCATTATGCTAGGAACATTAAAAGCTTCCTTCACAAACAGTCTTGGGTTTTTTTCCTCATCAGCATCATGTATCTAGATTGCTGTTCGTGGTTTCAGTGTTGTTTCTTGCAGTTTTGATGAACATTTGAAAATTAATATTAACACAGATATTTTGTGCATTCTTTTCTAGGAGGGTTGTAGTGACCTGTGTATTAAAAAAGGAAAAATTCTATACATTCAGGACTTATATGTGGTCTAAATGAAACTTTGTTTGAGGGATGTGACAAATATGAAAGATTTGTTTAACTGAGATGGAAATACCACAACATACAATAATACAATTATAATAACAATAGCAGCATGTATTTTTAACCAGCATATTATAGCATAATGCTAAAGTATTTTACTTATTTTACTGTAGTTTTTTCATTTTGCTCTCTCTCTATCTGTTTGAGTGTTGGTGTTGTGTTTCAGGGACAGGTGCTCCTCTGGTTTCCCACCCTTGAATTCAGCATAACTACAAACACATCTGTTGGTAATGACCTGATTCCTACTGTCTTCATACCTGCCTCTTGCTTTATTTTTGCTCTGCTCTTATCTTACTTTCTTTTCTCACCTGTGCAGAAAACCTCAGAAGCAGAATCTGACTGAGCTGTAGGAGAGAGATTCCCGAGAGGAGATCATACTGTGCATGTGTCTGTGGGAGCCCGGGCCTTGCTAACTCAAACTTCCTAAATGCACCTTTAACTATTGCACATAAACGTGATGAACTTTTCTTCCACACTAAGCCCATACTGGTTATGACAGAACAATTAGGTCAGAAAATGACCTCTGCAGAGTGCTCGCTGTGTAAGTCTGTGAAGGTTCTCAGTCATCCAGGTCATCGTAGTCAAAGGTGAAACGTCTTCAAGTAACTTAAAGAAGTCCAGACGCTTTTCTTTGCAAGGTCCTTTGGCTCGCTCTGTAAGAACACCAGCTAAAATTCAGGGAATTTAAAATAGAAAGTAGCTCGTCCACAGAAGGACTGGTAGCTCCCCTTACGATGAGGGTTCAGATCGCGCGAACAGGTGTGAAATGTGTGTTTAGTTAGTTTGTTTGTTTGCTTGTTTTAATCAATTTTAAATCATGCTTTTTATTTGTTTTTGTTTCTAATGTCTCTGTAAAGCACTTTGAATCACCTTGTTGTTGAATTGTGCTATACAAATAAATTTGCCTTGCCTTGCCTTGCCTTGCCTAAAATATGCGCCGTCACAGCTGTAGACAATAGGATGTAATTGGAGGTATGTTAATATCGTCAGCTGCAGTCAGTACCCAGCCTCAGCTTTTGTTTGCGACCACCTGAACATCTAGGGAGAGCTCGTCCCACTCCAGAAGTACTCAGTGGTGAGTTGGATGAAGGTGGAGGATTCTCAGTGTTTTTGGTGTTTAGACAACAGAATCAAACCTATGCTCCATATAGTGCAAAGACTGCCTTCCTGGTGGTGTTGTTGCGTGGACATGCTTTGAGGTGGGTAGCTTCACTACCAGGTCCTTTCTCTGTCCACGTGCTCACCTGACTTCGATCCCGAGTAAAATTCCCGGATGGCAGCCTGGCTGCTAAATTAAACATCCCATTGGAGGATTTACGTGGACCCTTACAGGTTTCAGCACCTTCTTGGTATCGCTCACAGAACACAGTCTCTCTCTCTCTCTTTGTCTGTTAATCACTCATATCAGATGCAGTTATACATTTTTGAAGCCCCTAATTCACCTGTTATAACCGGCAAAGACGGGGCAGATGTGCATCTGTCTGTTTTACTGGATTACACATAGTTGCAGTCCAAAGTCACAACTGTCCTTGCTAATGTATCAAATGATTTTACAACTTGGTGACATTCAGTTTCCAACATGGCCACGGTGGTTAGCAAGATGAAACTCATCAGTGTCAGGCCAAATCACTGAGGCTTGTTTACTTGCTAATGCTAGCTGTGCTTCCATACAAAGTGCAGATTGTTACTGATCTTAGATCAGTGAAAGCTGAGCACCAGCAGCTTGCCTCCCAGCAGTTTAGAATAAAAGACCAGTGCTTTATCCACAAGTTTATGTGCAAGCCACCAGAACAAAGCTAATGGGCTCTCAGCTTACTCAGGTGTAGTCTTTGTTGATGGGAGAAGGACACATCTGTATGACAGAGAGAGCTTCAGTTACCTATGGGATTGAAATAAGCATAGCTTTCAGTGACAGTAGACGACTGTGGCTAAAGGCTGGTTGCATATATTAACTGACAGACAAGAAGGTTCATGAAAGCACTGCTTCGGATGAAAGGAGATGGCTTTGGCCATGTCCACAGTTACGTTTTCGTTTGAAAACGCATCTTTTTCTCTCCGTTTTGGCCTCCCATCCACACTGAGACGGCATTTTCAGTCAAGGAAAACGCAGCGTTTTGAAAACGCTCTCCAAAGCGGATACATTTGAAAATGCTGTTTTCACATCACAGTGTGGACAGTGAACCCAGAGCCTTTTTGAAAACAATGACACATGTCATGTGACCAATTAAACTAAGATAGCAGAGGGCATTATACAGCAGTTGTTTTGTTTGCTCTCAATTTTGACAACCCTATTAAAGATTAATATCAGTTTGTACATGCTCCAGATATGTCATGGTTCTCAATATCTGGAGAGGTTGAGGTGTGTTTTTTGTCTTCGCCTCTCCCACCAGGGCGGAACTGGACCTTGATTCCCCGCCTCTGAACCTGTCCTGAACACACACCACACATTTACACTGATGCTGGCAGACTACTTAAGATGGCATGAGAGCCTGCTTTTTCACCGGATTGTCACACTACCCAACTGTCCGTGACAGAACGACTCACCCATAATGAACCCAGCTGACAGAGCACAGAGGAAAATGTTCTGGACTTGTAGCTGGTGATGTCAAAACAAAGCTTTACGAAGCTCTGAGGCTTTTTGAAACACGGTGTCACAATGGCCACGGGCCGATAGCTAAATTGGACTCAATTGCAGATAACCACAAACAGAGACGGCTCAAACGTTTTGCAGTGTTTATTATTTAGTCATCAAGTGAATTCGTGACAAGGTGTTGCTAACGATGTAGCCGTGGGTCAGTGGGGGTGAACGTTGATTTAACAGGTTGCGACGGGAACGGAGTGGTTGCATCTGGGAAGAGAACAGGGTTAAGAAGGCGGCAGGTTCAGGGTATCCTAGCAGAGGTGGAACTGACTGATAGCGCTTACTGGTGACCGGCGTGAACCTCGCTTTGAGGGAGAGGTGGTGATAGTCCAGGGGAGTAGTGGAAAGGCTGGCAGACCTGAGTTCCGCTGTGTCCAAGGTGGTGAGGCTGGAGGGCAGGCAAGTGAGGGTCCTTGTATTCTTCCTGAATATGAAGATAATCCAAGGAGAGCTGGGGTTGAGGGTGATGACAAAGAAGGTCCAGAAAATGTGAGGTCGTTGAAGAACTGGCGGTGAAGGAGAGTCTGAGGGGGCCTTAAATCCTCAACCTGATTGCCCCGAATCAGTCTCAGGTGTGCAGGACTGCAGCAGGGATGATGGCTCCGCCTAGGGGTGGAGACCAAGGAACTCAGGTGCCTGATAGAACTTTCCAGTCGAGTCTCCAGATCCTGACAGTACCCCTCCCTCAAGGGACGCCTACAGGCAGCCGACCTGGCTGCAGACTCTGTCGTGACCTGTAGAAATCAGAAATCAGAGCGTGGTCAAGAATAAAAGAGCGAGGAACCCATGAGCGCTCCTCAGGACCGTAGCCCTTCCAGTCAACCAGGAACTGGCGACCTCTGCCACGCTGGCGCACATTAATGATCCTCCGGACTGTATGAGCTGGGTGACCATCGATGAGTCGGGCAGGTGGAGGGGTGTTGGAAGGTGGGCACAAAGGACTGGTGTGGACGGGTCGAATCTGCGAAACATGGAAAACTGGATGGATCTGTAGAGATGCCGGAAGGGTGAGTTTGACTGCACTGGGAGAAACAATAGAGTGAATGGTGTACGGTCCTACGAACCGAGGTGCCAGTTTACGGGATGACACTTTGAGAGCAATGTCCTTAGCCGCCAACCATACCTTCTGCCCCGGGGCATATCTAGGTGCTGGAGTTCGACGGCGGTCCGTGTATTCGCGTTTAGGGGTGGGTTTTAATAATCGATTCATCGATTAAAATCGATTCTGGCTTGGATAACATGATATCGATTCATTAAAATCCTGAATCGATTTTTTAATATAAATGTATTTTGCCCAAAATTCCAGAATCTCAGGTGAAATGTCACAAAATTTTGACAACCACCAAACATTTAAAACAGTGAATGAGAGCAGGAACACGGCTTCTGCACAAAGACGTAAACACACAGCACGGACACGGTCGGGGCTGAAAGCTCTCTCTCTCTCGCCGTGTCTCTAATAAAACCGCTGTAACTTCAGAGGTGATGTTCATATGCTGATTAATGGTTTTCTTTCGTTTTTGATGTACTGCAGAATATTTTTATAAAATCCCAGGCCAGGAAAACCTTCATGTGTTTCTGTGTTTTATCTTCAGCGACTTTGACACAAAGGCCTCTGCTGTGATGCTCACACCTTTGATAAAGTCTGGAAAGTGTCAGCTTCCTTTTTATAGATACAAAAATATGTAAATGTACTGATCTGAATTATATTATTTCTGACTTTCTGAGGCAAAATTTCCCAGATTCAAATAGAATTGAATTGAATTGAATCGAATCGAATCAAATCGTGGATCGAATCGATTCAGGACCTTTTGAATCGGAATCGAATCGATTCTAGAAATCAGTGACGATACCCAGCCCTATTCACGATGGCAGGCGGCAGCTTTCTTCAAGGCTTCACGGGTTTGGGTCCACACATTCCGGCAACGCTGGAGATGGTGTTGGACCGAGGGCACAGCCAAATCAGCCTCTTCGGTAGGAAACAGTGGAGGTTGGTAACCTAGGGAAGCTTCGAAAGGGGAAAGACCCGTTGAAGCTGAGACATGAGAATTGTGTACATACTCGACCCATGGTAGGTGTGCAGCCCAGGTAGCCGGGTTATGGTTGGTGACACAGCAAAGGGCAGCCTCCAATTCTTGGTTTAGTCTCTCTGTTTGACCATTTGTTTGCGGGTGGTAACCGGAGCTGAGATTGACTTGAGCACCCATGGCAGAGCAAAAAGATCTCCAGACCTGAGAGGTGAACTGGGGTCCTCTGTCTGATGTGATATATGCAGGGATTCCATGGACGCTGGACGGATCAATCGGTGGCCGCGTTACAGGACGCACTCGATGACGCAGGCTGGGGCATGTTCAGAAACAGCTCCGATGATGATGTCAACGTGTTTACGGAAGCGGTTGTGGGATTCATCGGGAAACTAGCGGATGATACCGTGGAGACAAAGACTATCACAACGTTTCCCAACCAGAAGCCGTGGGTGGATAAAACCATCCGCAACGCTCTGAGATCCCGCACTGCTGCCTACAACATGGGACTCACGACGGGGGACATGGACCCGTACAAAGCCGCGTCATATAACGTGCGGAGGGCGGTGAAAGAGGCGAAGCAGCGCTACGGGAGGAAACTAGAGTCACAACTCCAACAGAGTGACTCTAGGAGCCTGTGGCGGGGACTAAGGACAATAACGGACTATAAAGCACCAACAACCGGTATGACGAATGCGGCCGTGACTGTGGCAGACGAGCTGAACACTTTCTATGCTCGCTTCGAGGCTGCAGCTAAGGACTCCAACAATGCTAGTGCTAGCGGCGCTAACGGCTGCAGACAGGAAGATACTGCCAGCACCGGAAACGTGCTCGTCATCTCCGAGCATGAAGTAAGGAGAGCCTTCAAGAGAGTGAACACCAGGAAAGCAGCAGGACCAGACGGCATCCCAGGTCGTATCCTAAGAGACTGCGCATACCAGCTAGCTCCTGTGTTCACTGAGATATTCAACATCTCTTTATCTCAGTCGGTGATCCCCACATGCTTCAAAGAGTCCATCATTGTTCCTGTCCCGAAGAAACCCCACCCTGCTTCTCTCAATGACTATCGCCCTGTAGCCCTCACCTCAGTAGTGATGAAGTGCTTTGAACACCTGGTCAGAGACTTCATCATTTCTTCACTACCAGACACACTGGACCCACTACAGTTCGCTTACCATCCAAATCGTTCCACAGACGATGCCATCTCTCATCTCCTCCACACATCACTCACTCACTTGGACACTAGAAGGGGGAATTATGTTAAAATGCTCTTCATAGACTACAGCTCTGCATTTAACACCATAATTCCCTCCACACTCACCACCAAGCTGGAGCATCTGGGACTCAGCTCATCTATGTGTCAGTGGATCTCCAACTTCCTAACTGGCAGACCACAGGCAGTAAGGATGGGTGGACATGTCTCAGCCTCCACCACTCTCAGCACTGGAGCCCCCCAGGGGTGTGTTCTGAGCCCCCTGCTGTACTCTTTGTACACATATGACTGTGTGGCCACTACCAGCTCCACCACCATCATCAAGTTTGCTGACGACACCGTCGTGGTGGGCCTGATCTCTGATAACAACGAGACGGCCTACCTGAAGGAGATTAGGAATCTGGAGAACTGGTGCCAGAGGAACAACCTCCTTCTAAACGTCAGTAAGACAAAGGAGCTGATAGTGGACTTCAACACTAAGCAGGAGAGGAACTACCAGACCCCCGTCATCAACGAGTGCCAGTGGAGAGAGTGGACAGCTTCAAATACCTCGGAGTTCACATCACGCAGGACCTGTCATGGTCCTGTCACATCAACACCGTGGTGAAAAGGACTTTTGGAAAGATGTTATCAAATATCTGTCTGAAGTGTTTAAGGTAAAAATCCCTTTAAAAGGAAAACTCTCTGTACTTGGAATATATCCAAGGGAATTTAAGCAATCGGGGAAAAAACTGAATTACTGGACTATGGACTACCTCAAGCCAGAAGAGCCATTGCGCTATGTTGGAAGAGTATGGATGCTCCCTCCATGGGACTCTGGAAGAAGGAAATTGCAGTCTCTCTAGGCCTGGAAAGACTAACATATATTGCCAAGGGCAAACAATGGGACTTTGTGAATATGTGGAAGCCATATATGGATATTTTAGGGAGTGGAGGTGAAGGACATTTATGAAAAAGAAGAAAAGGAAGAAGGGAAGGAGGGGAGAATCTTGTCTATCCTAACCCATTGTATTTTTGTATTACTGTGAGAACTATGCTCATTTCTACATTTGAATGTGAGGTAGGCAGGTTTGATGTATGGATGGATGTGTGAATGTGAGGGTGTTCAACATTTGTTTGTATTGTACTATAAAAAATTTCAATAAAAATATATGGAAAAAAAAACACCGTGGTGAAAAAGGCCCGTCAGCGTCTCTACCACCTCAGACGCTTGAGAGACTTCCAATCATCTTAACCTGGTTCGGGAACAGCACCACGCAGGACAGACGAGCTCTACAGAGGGTTGTGCGGTCAGCTGAGCGCACCATCCGCTCCGAGCTCCCTGACCTGCACTCAATCTACAGCAGGCGGTGCTGGACCAAGGCCAGGAAGATCGTGAAGGACCTCAGCCATCCCAACAACAGACTGTTCTCTCTGCTGAGGTCAGGAAAGCGATTCCGCTCCCTGAAGACCAACACAGAGAGACTGAGGAGGAGCTTCTTCCCGCAGGTGATACGGTCTCTCAATCACACCACCACACAGTACTGACCCACACATATGGTTCTTACACACACACTGGACTTTCTGGACATTGTTTTCACTTCATCACTTAAATCACTTTAAGCATATTTGCACTGCACAAGACATAATGTGGATTGCACAACACTGGTCACTATATTCTTCATTTCCAGTTAATACTTGTACAGCTGCTGTTATTGTGTATATATTTACTTATATTTCTTCATACATTCTTATATAGTTCTATATTGTGTATTTTGTTGTACAGTTATTTTATTTTCAACTTTAATTTATATATTTTATCTTATTCTTTCCCAGTTAAATTTACCCTTCATTCTAATTTGTGTTGTACAGTTATTTCATTTTTAACCTTAATTTATATTTTATTCCTTCCTAGTTAAATTTACCCTTTTTAATTTTTCATATTTATTTCCTATCTTATTCATAGCCTTTTCCCTTTTTGTTTTCTTTAGGTCACGAGCAGTTGTCCAAGCATTTCACGACATATCGTACTGTGTAAGACTGTGTACGTGACAAATAAAATTTGAATTTGAATTTGAAAAGGGTTCCCAGTCATCCAGGTCATGGTAGTCTGATGATCTTTGAAAGAAAGCAGCTGGAATTCTCTAAGTGCCTTGAAGACCTTTCACCTCTCCTCTGAGAACCTTCGTTAGATCTAAAACTAAACGTTGGAGAGTCCCAGGTATTTAAAACCCAGAGCGGGTTGTCTTTACCAGGGTCGTTGACCAACTATGAAACACATCACATGAGCCAAGGGGTGGAAAAAAGGCGTGGGTAATTATCAGCAGAGGTGAAACCATTATGAGACCTTCACATATGTAGTTTAACGTCTTTACACCGAAATTGAATGGCCTCAATTTCGATCAGAGTTTGTGATCTCTAACGCTTTTCCACTTGCACCTACCTAGCTTGGCTTAACTTGACTCAGCTCGATCTTTAAAGTTTCCATTAGGCACATAACACATTTACAATGCCCCAGAAGGAATGTGTCTTACCAAAGAATTCCATGAAGGTAAGAGCTTGTGATCTTAAGGGGGCTCGTCCGGGATTTGAACCCGGGACCTCTCGCACCCTAAGCGAGAATCATACGCCTAGACCAACGAGCCACAGGAAGCCTGTGTTTAAGTCTGGAACTCTGAAAGGATAGACTTAAATCGGCCTTCAAATTCAAGCAGGAATGGTGTTAAGCTCTCTTCAGTATTCATTTTTGTACCTTCAGGCCTTTGCTACTGACAAGCTCCAACAGGGATGACTCCAGAGGGACTGCACACAGTGAATGAGAAAAAAGGGTTCCCAGTCATCCACGTCATGGTAGTCTGATGAGCTTTGAAAGAAAGCAGCTGGAATTCTCTAAGTGCCTTGAAGACCTTTCACCTCTCCTCTGAGAACCTTCGTTAGATCTAAAACTAAACGTTGGAGAGTCCCAGGTATTTAAAACCCAGAGCGGGTTGTCTTTACCAGGGTCGTTGACCAACTATGAAACACATCACATGAGCCAAGGGGTGGAAAAAAGGCGTGGGTAATTATCAGCAGAGGTGAAACCATTATGAGACCTTCACATATGTAGTTTAACGTCTTTACACCGAAATTGAATGGCCTCAATTTCGATCAGAGTTTGTGATCTCTAACGCTTTTCCACTTGCACCTACCTAGCTTGGCTTAACTTGACTCAGCTCGATCTTTAAATTTTCCATTAGGTGATAGTACCTGGTTACAGGTATTTTTTTAGTACCTGCCCAGTAAGGTTTCCAAGGCAATCTCAAAATGTGACATATACAGATTGCGTGGCAGGGACTGTGCAGTCAATGGCATCACTCAATGAGTCATGAGAGTGACTCCTTCACAAAATCAACAACGTTATTTTAGAAATACAAGTTGATGTCACAGATAGGTTTGGCACACAACACATTTACAATGCCCCAGAAGGAATGTCTCTTACCAAAGAATTCCATGAAGCTAAGAGCTTGTGATTTTAAGGGGGCTCGTCCGGGATTTGAACCCAGGACCTCTCGCACTCTAAGCGAGAATCATACGCCTAGACCAACAAGCCTCAGGAAGCCTGTACTTAACTCTGCAACTCTGAAAGGATAGACTTAAATCGGCCTTCAAATTCAAGCAGGAATGGTGTTAAGCTCTCTTCAGTATTCATTTTTGTACCTTCAGGCCTTTGCTACTGACAAGCTCCAACAGGGATGACTCCAGAGGGACTGCACACAGTGAATGAGAAAAAAAGGGTTCCCAGTCATCCACGTCATGGTAGTCTGATGAGCTTTGAAAGAAAGCAGCTGGAATTCTCTAAGTGCCTTGAAGACCTTTCACCTCTCCTCTGAGAACCTTCGTTAGATCTAAAACTAAACGTTGGAGAGTCCCAGGTATTTAAAACCCAGAGCGGGTTGTCTTTACCAGGGTCGTTGACCAACTATGAAACACATCACATGAGCCAAGGGGTGGAAAAAAGGCGTGGGTAATTATCAGCAGAGGTGAAACCATTATGAGACCTTCACATATGTAGTTTAACGTCTTTACACCGAAATTGAATGGCCTCAATTTCGATGAGAGTTTGTGATCTCTAATAGCCCTTTTCCACTTGCACCTACCTAGCTTGGCTTAAGTTGACTCAGCTCGATCTTTAAAGTTTCCATTAGGTGATAGTACCTGGTTACAGGTATTTTTTTAGTACCTGCCCAGTAAGGTTTCCAAGGCAATCTCAAAATGTGACATATACAGATTGCGTGGCAGGGACTGTGCAGTCAATGGCATCACTCAATGAGTCATGAGAGTGACTCCTTCACAAAATCAACAACGTTATTTTAGAAATACAAGTTGATGTCAAAGATGACATAGAAAGGTTTGGCACACAACACATTTACAATGCCCCGGAAGGAATGTGTCTTACCAAAGAATTCCATGAAGCTAAGAGCTTGTGATTTTAAGGGGGCTCGTCGGGGATTTGAACCCGGGACCTCTCGCACCCTAAGCAAGAATCATACGCCTAGACCAACGAGCCACAGGAAGCATGTGTTTAAGTCTGGAACTCTGAAAGGATAGACTTAAATCGGCCTTCAAATTCAAGCAGGAATGGTGTTAAGCTCTCTTCAGTATTCATTTTTGTACCTTCAGGCCTTTGCTACTGACAAGCTCCAACAGGGATGACTCCAGAGGGACTGCACACAGTGAATGAGAAAAAAGGGTTCCCAGTCATCCACGTCATGGTAGTCTGATGAGCTTTGAAAGAAAGCAGCTGGAATTCTCTAAGTGCCTTGAAGACCTTTCACCTCTCCTCTGAGAACCTTCGTTAGATCTAAAACTAAACGTTGGAGAGTCCCAGGTATTTAAAACCCAGAGCGGGTTGTCTTTGCCAGGGTCGTTGACCAACTATGAAACACATCACATGAGCCAAGGGGTGGAAAAAAGGCATGGGTAAATATCAGCAGAGGTTTCAGGTGAAACCATTATGAGACCTTCACATATGTAGTTTAACGTCTTTACACCGAAATTGAATGGCCTCAATTTCGATGAGAGTTTGTGATCTCTAATAGCCCTTTTCCACTAGCACCTACCTAGCTTGGCTTAACTTGACTCAGCTCGATCTTTAAAGTTTCCATTAGGTGATAGTACCTGGTTACAGGTATTTTTTAGTACCTGCCCAGTAAGGTTTCCAAGGCAATCTCAAAATGTGACATATACAGATTGCGTGGCAGGGACTGTGCAGTCAATGGCATCACTCAATGACTCATGAGAGTGACTCCTTCACAAACGTTGTTTTAGAAAGACAAATTGGTGTCCCAGATCACATTGAACGGTTTGGCACACAACACATTTACAATGCCCCAGAAGGAATGTGTCTTTCCAAAGAATTCCATGAAGGTAAGAGGTTGTGATTTTAAGGGGGCTCGTCCAGGATTTGAAACCCGGACGTCTCGCACCCAAAGCGAGAATCATACGCCTAGACCAACGAGCCACAGGAAGCATGTGTTTAAGTCTGGAACTCTGAAAGGATAGACTTAAATCGGCCTTCAAATTCAAGCAGGAATGGTGTTAAGCTCTCTTCAGTATTCATTTTTGTACCTTCAGGCCTTTGCTACTGACAAGCTCCAACAGGGATGACTCCAGAGGGACTGCACACAGTGAATGAGAAAAAAGGGTTCCCAGTCATCCACGTCATGGTAGTCTGATGAGCTTTGAAAGAAAGCAGCTGGAATTCTCTAAGTGCCTTGAAGACCTTTCACCTCTCCTCTGAGAACCTTCGTTAGATCTAAAACTAAACGTTGGAGAGTCCCAGGTATTTAAAACCCAGAGCGGGTTGTCTTTACCAGGGTCGTTGACCAACTATGAAACACATCACATGAGCCAAGGGGTGGAAAAAAGGCGTGGGTAATTATCAGCAGAGGTGAAACCATTATGAGACCTTCACATATGTAGTTTAACGTCTTTACACCGAAATTGAATGGCCTCAATTTGATCAGACTTTGTGATCTCTAACGCTTTTCCACTTGCACCTACCTAGCTTGGCTTAAGTTGACTCAGCTCGATCTTTAAAGTTTCCATTAGGTGATAGTACCTGGTTACAGGTATTTTTTTAGTACCTGCCCAGTAAGGTTTCCAAGGCAATCTCAAAATGTGACATATACAGATTGCGTGGCAGGGACTGTGCAGTCAATGGCATCACTCAATGAGTCATGAGAGTGACTCCTTCACAAAATCAACAACGTTATTTTAGAAATACAAGTTGATGTCACAGATGACATAGAAAGGTTTGGCACACAACACATTTACAATGGCCCAGAAGGAATGTGTCTTACCAAAGAATTCCATGAAGCTAAGAGCTTGTGATTTTAAGGGGGCTCGTCCGGGATTTGAACCCGGGACCTCTCGCACCCTAAGCAAGAATCATACGCCTAGACCAACGAGCCACAGGAAGCATGTGTTTAAGTCTGGAACTCTGAAAGGATAGACTTAAATCGGCCTTCAAATTCAAGCAGGAATGGTGTTAAGCTCTCTTCAGTATTCATTTTTGTACCTTCAGGCCTTTGCTACTGACAAGCTCCAACAGTGATGACTCCAGAGGGACTGCACACAGTGAATGAGAAAAAAGGGTTCCCAGTCATCCACGTCATGGTAGTCTGATGAGCTTTGAAAGAAAGCAGCTGGAATTCTCTAAGTGCCTTGAAGACCTTTCACCTCTCCTCTGAGAACCTTCGTTAGATCTAAAACTAAACGTTGGAGAGTCCCAGGTATTTAAAACCCAGAGCGGGTTGTCTTTACCAGGGTCGTTGACCAACTATGAAACACATCACATGAGCCAAGGTGTGAAAAAAGGCATGGGTAATTATCAGCAGAGGTGAAACCATTATGAGACCTTCACATATGTAGTTTAACGTCTTTACACCGAAATTGAATGGCCTCAATTTCGATGAGAGTTTGTGATCTCTAATAGCCCTTTTCCACTTGCACCTACCTAGCTTGGCTTAACTTGACTCAGCTCGATCTTTAAAGTTTCCATTAGGTGATAGTACCTGGTTACAGGTATTTTTTTAGTACCTGCCCAGTAAGGTTTCCAAGGCAATCTCAAAATGTGACATATACAGATTGCGTGGCAGGGACTGTGCAGTCAATGGCATCACTCAATGACTCATGAGAGTGACTCCTTCACAAAATCAACAACGTTATTTTAGAAATACAAGTTGATGTCAAAGATGACATAGAAAGGTTTGGCACACAACACATTTACAATGCCCCGGAAGGAATGTGTCTTACCAAAGAATTCCATGAAGCTAAGAGCTTGTGATTTTAAGGGGGCTCGTCGGGGATTTGAACCCGGGACCTCTCGCACCCTAAGCAAGAATCATACGCCTAGACCAACGAGCCACAGGAAGCATGTGTTTAAGTCTGGAACTCTGAAAGGATAGACTTAAATCGGCCTTCAAATTCAAGCAGGAATGGTGTTAAGCTCTCTTCAGTATTCATTTTTGTACCTTCAGGCCTTTGCTACTGACAAGCTCCAACAGGGATGACTCCAGAGGGACTGCACACAGCGAATGAGAAAAAAGGGTTCCCAGTCATCCACGTCATGGTAGTCTGATGAGCTTTGAAAGAAAGCAGCTGGAATTCTCTAAGTGCCTTGAAGACCTTTCACCTCTCCTCTGAGAACCTTCGTTAGATCTAAAACTAAACGTTGGAGAGTCCCAGGTATTTAAAACCCAGAGCGGGTTGTCTTTGCCAGGGTCGTTGACCAACTATGAAACACATCACATGAGCCAAGGGGTGGAAAAAAGGCGTGGGTAAATATCAGCAGAGGTTTCAGGTGAAACCATTATGAGACCTTCACATATGTAGTTTAACGTCTTTACACCGAAATTGAATGGCCTCAATTTCGATGAGAGTTTGTGATCTCTAATAGCCCTTTTCCACTAGCACCTACCTAGCTTGGCTTAACTTGACTCAGCTCGATCTTTAAAGTTTCCATTAGGTGATAGTACCTGGTTACAGGTATTTTTTAGTACCTGCCCAGTAAGGTTTCCAAGGCAATCTCAAAATGTGACATATACAGATTGCGTGGCAGGGACTGTGCAGTCAATGGCATCACTCAATGACTCATGAGAGTGACTCCTTCACAAACGTTGTTTTAGAAAGACAAATTGGTGTCCCAGATCACATTGAACGGTTTGGCACACAACACATTTACAATGCCCCAGAAGGAATGTGTCTTTCCAAAGAATTCCATGAAGGTAAGAGGTTGTGATTTTAAGGGGGCTCGTCCGGGATTTGAAACCCGGACGTCTCGCACCCAAAGCGAGAATCATACGCCTAGACCAACGAGCCACAGGAAGCATGTGTTTAAGTCTGGAACTCTGAAAGGATAGACTTAAATCGGCCTTCAAATTCAAGCAGGAATGGTGTTAAGCTCTCTTCAGTATTCATTTTTGTACCTTCAGGCCTTTGCTACTGACAAGCTCCAACAGGGATGACTCCAGAGGGACTGCACACAGTGAATGAGAAAAAAGGGTTCCCAGTCATCCACGTCATGGTAGTCTGATGAGCTTTGAAAGAAAGCAGCTGGAATTCTCTAAGTGCCTTGAAGACCTTTCACCTCTCCTCTGAGAACCTTCGTTAGATCTAAAACTAAACGTTGGAGAGTCCCAGGTATTTAAAACCCAGAGCGGGTTGTCTTTACCAGGGTCGTTGACCAACTATGAAACACATCACATGAGCCAAGGGGTGGAAAAAAGGCGTGGGTAATTATCAGCAGAGGTGAAACCATTATGAGACCTTGACATATGTAGTTTAACGTCTTTACACCGAAATTGAATGGCCTCAATTTGATCAGACTTTGTGATCTCTAACGCTTTTCCACTTGCACCTACCTAGCTTGGCTTAAGTTGACTCAGCTCGATCTTTAAAGTTTCCATTAGGTGATAGTACCTGGTTACAGGTATTTTTTTAGTACCTGCCCAGTAAGGTTTCCAAGGCAATCTCAAAATGTGACATATACAGATTGCGTGGCAGGGACTGTGCAGTCAATGGCATCACTCAATGAGTCATGAGAGTGACTCCTTCACAAAATCAACAACGTTATTTTAGAAATACAAGTTGATGTCACAGATGACATAGAAAGGTTTGGCACACAACACATTTACAATGCCCCAGAAGGAATGTGTCTTACCAAAGAATTCCATGAAGCTAAGAGCTTGTGATTTTAAGGGGGCTCGTCCGGGATTTGAACCCGGGACCTCTCGCACCCTATGCAAGAATCATACGCCTAGACCAACGAGCCACAGGAAGCATGTGTTTAAGTCTGGAACTCTGAAAGGATAGACTTAAATCGGCCTTCAAATTCAAGCAGGAATGGTGTTAAGCTCTCTTCAGTATTCATTTTTGTACCTTCAGGCCTTTGCTACTGACAAGCTCCAACAGTGATGACTCCAGAGGGACTGCACACAGTGAATGAGAAAAAAGGGTTCCCAGTCATCCACGTCATGGTAGTCTGATGAGCTTTGAAAGAAAGCAGCTGGAATTCTCTAAGTGCCTTGAAGACCTTTCACCTCTCCTCTGAGAACCTTCGTTAGATCTAAAACTAAACGTTGGAGAGTCCCAGGTATTTAAAACCCAGAGCGGGTTGTCTTTACCAGGGTCGTTGACCAACTATGAAACACATCACATGAGCCAAGGTGTGAAAAAAGGCGTGGGTAATTATCAGCAGAGGTGAAACCATTATGAGACCTTCACATATGTAGTTTAACGTCTTTACACCGAAATTGAATGGCCTCAATTTCGATGAGAGTTTGTGATCTCTAACGCTTTTCCACTTGCACCTACCTAGCTTGGCTTAAGTTGACTCAGCTCGATCTTTAAAGTTTCCATTAGGTGATAGTACCTGGTTACAGGTATTTTTTTAGTACCTGCCCAGTAAGGTTTCCAAGGCAATCTCAAAATGTGACATATACAGATTGCGTGGCAGGGACTGTGCAGTCAATGGCATCACTCAATGACTCATGAGAGTGACTCCTTCACAAACGTTGTTTTAGAAAGACAAATTGGTGTCCCAGATCACATTGAACGGTTTGGCACACAACACATTTACAATGCCCCAGAAGGAATGTGTCTTACCAAAGAATTCCATGAAGGTAAGAGCTTGTGATCTTAAGGGGGCTCGTCCGGGATTTGAACCCGGGACCTCTCGCACCCTAAGCGAGAATCATACGCCTAGACCAACGAGCCACAGGAAGCATGTGTTTAAGTCTGGAACTCTGAAAGGATAGACTTAAATCGGCCTTCAAATTCAAGCAGGAATGGTGTTAAGCTCTCTTCAGTATTCATTTTTGTACCTTCAGGCCTTTGCTACTGACAAGCTCCAACAGGGATGACTCCAGAGGGACTGCACACAGTGAATAAGAAAAAAGGGTTCCCAGTCATCCACGTCATGGTAGTCTGATGAGCTTTGAAAGAAAGCAGCTGGAATTCTCTAAGTGCCTTGAAGACCTTTCACCTCTCCTCTGAGAACCTTCATTAGATCTAAAACTAAACGTTGGAGAGTCCCAGGTATTTAAAACCCAGAGCGGGTTGTCTTTACCAGGGTCGTTGACCAACTATGAAACACATCACATGAGCCAAGGGGTGGAAAAAAGGCATGGGTAATTATCAGCAGAGGTGAAACCATTATGAGACCTTGACATATGTAGTTTAACGTCTTTACACCGAAATTGAATGGCCTCAATTTCGATCAGACTTTGTGATCTCTAATAGCCCTTTTCCACTAGCACCTACCTAGCTTGGCTTAACTTGACTCAGCTCGATCTTTAAAGTTTCCATTAGGTGATAGTACCTGGTTACAGGTATTTTTTTAGTACCTGCCCAGTAAGGTTTCCAAGGCAATCTCAAAATGTGACATATACAGATTGCGTGGCAGGGACTGTGCAGTCAATGGCATCACTCAATGACTCATGAGAGTGACTCCTTCACAAAATCATCACCGTTATTTTAGAAATACAAGTTGATGTCACAGATGACATAGAAAGGTTTGGCACACAACACATTTACAATGCCCCAGAAGGAATGTGTCTTACCAAAGAATTCCATGAAGCTTAGAGCTTGTGATGTTCAGGGGGCTCGTCCGGGATTTGAACCCGGGACCTCTCGCACCCTAAGCGAGAATCATACGCCTAGACCAACGAGCCACAGGAAGTATGTGTTTAAGTCTGGAACTCTGAAAGGATAGACTTAAATCGGCCTTCAAATTCAAGCAGGAATGGTGTTAAGCTCTCTTCAGTATTCATTTTTGTACCTTCAGGCCTTTGCTACTGACAAGCTCCAACAGGGATGACTCCAGAGGGACTGCACACAGTGAATGAGAAAAAAGGGTTCCCAGTCATCCACGTCATGGTAGTCTGATGAGCTTTGAAAGAAAGCAGCTGGAATTCTCTAAGTGCCTTGAAGACCTTTCACCTCTCCTCTGAGAACCTTCGTTAGATCTAAAACTAAACGTTGGAGAGTCCCAGGTATTTAAAACCCAGAGCGGGTTGTCTTTGCCAGGGTCGTTGACCAACTATGAAACACATCACATGAGCCAAGGGGTGGAAAAAAGGCGTGGGTAAATATCAGCAGAGGTTTCAGGTGAAACCATTATGAGACCTTCACATATGTAGTTTAACGTCTTTACACCGAAATTGAATGGCCTCAATTTCGATCAGAGTTTGTGATCTCTAATAGCCCTTTTCCACTAGCACCTACCTAGCTTGGCTTAACTTGACTCAGCTCGATCTTTAAAGTTTCCATTAGGTGATAGTACCTGGTTACAGGTATTTTTTAGTACCTGCCCAGTAAGGTTTCCAAGGCAATCTCAAAATGTGACATATACAGATTGCGTGGCAGGGACTGTGCAGTCAATGGCATCACTCAATGACTCATGAGAGTGACTCCTTCACAAACGTTGTTTTAGAAAGACAAATTGGTGTCACACATCACATTGAACGGTTTGGCACACAACACATTTACAATGCCCCAGAAGGAATGTGTCTTTCCAAAGAATTCCATGAAGCTAAGAGCTTGTGATTTTAAGGGGGCTCGTCCGGGATTTGAACCCGGGACCTCTCGCACCCAAAGCGAGAATCATACGCCTAGACCAACGAGCCACAGGAAGCCTGTGTTTAAGTCTGGAACTCTGAAAGGATAGACTTAAATCGGTCTTCAAATTCAAGCAGGAATGGTGTTAAGCTCTCTTCAGTATTCATTTTTGTACCTTCAGGCCTTTGCTACTGACAAGCTCCAACAGGGATGACTCCAGAGGGACTGCACACAGTGAATGAGAAAAAAGGGTTCCCAGTCATCCACGTCATGGTAGTCTGATGAGCTTTGAAAGAAAGCAGCTGGAATTCTCTAAGTGCCTTGAAGACCTTTCACCTCTCCTCTGAGAACCTTCGTTAGATCTAAAACTAAATGTTGGAGAGTCCCAGGTATTTAAACCCTAGATGGGGTTGTCTTTACCAGGGTCGTTGACCAACTATGAAACACATCACATGAGCCAAGGGGTGGAAAAAAGGCGTGGGTAATTATCAGCAGAGGTGAAACCATTATGAGACCTTCACATATGTAGTTTAACGTCTTTACACCGAAATTGAATGGCCTCAATTTCGATCAGACTTTGTGATCTCTAATAGCCCTTTTCCACTAGCACCTACCTAGCTTGGCTTAACTTGACTCAGCTCGATCTTTAAAGTTTCCATTAGGTGATAGTACCTGGTTACAGGTATTTTTTAGTACCTGCCCAGTAAGGTTTCCAAGGCAATCTCAAAATGTGACATATACAGATTGCGTGGCAGGGACTGTGCAGTCAATGGCATCACTCAATGACTCATGAGAGTGACTCCTTCACAAACGTTGTTTTAGAAAGACAAATTGGTGTCACACATCACATTGAACGGTTTGGCACACAACACATTTACAATGCCCCAGAAGGAATGTGTCTTACCAAAGAATTCCATGAAGCTTAGAGCTTGTGATGTTCAGGGGGTTCGTCCGGGATTTGAACCCGGGACCTCTCGCACCCTAAGCGAGAATCATACGCCTAGACCAACGAGCCACAGGAAGCATGTGTTTAAGTCTGGAACTCTGAAAGGATAGACTTAAATCGGCCTTCAAATTCAAGCAGGAATGGTGTTAAGCTCTCTTCAGTATTCATTTTTGTACCTTCAGGCCTTTGCTACTGACAAGCTCCAACAGGGATGACTCCAGAGGGACTGCACACAGTGAATGAGAAAAAAGGGTTCCCAGTCATCCACGTCATGGTAGTCTGATGAGCTTTGAAAGAAAGCAGCTGGAATTCTCTAAGTGCCTTGAAGACCTTTCACCTCTCCTCTGAGAACCTTCGTTAGATCTAAAACTAAACGTTGGAGAGTCCCAGGTATTTAAAACCCAGAGCGGGTTGTCTTTGCCAGGGTCGTTGACCAACTATGAAACACATCACATGAGCCAAGGGGTGGAAAAAAGGCGTGGGTAAATATCAGCAGAGGTTTCAGGTGAAACCATTATGAGACCTTCACATATGTAGTTTAACGTCTTTACACCGAAATTGAATGGCCTCAATTTCGATCAGAGTTTGTGATCTCTAATAGCCCTTTTCCACTAGCACCTACCTAGCTTGGCTTAACTTGACTCAGCTCGATCTTTAAAGTTTCCATTAGGTGATAGTACCTGGTTACAGGTATTTTTTAGTACCTGCCCAGTAAGGTTTCCAAGGCAATCTCAAAATGTGACATATACAGATTGCGTGGCAGGGACTGTGCAGTCAATGGCATCACTCAATGACTCATGAGAGTGACTCCTTCACAAACGTTGTTTTAGAAAGACAAATTGGTGTCACACATCACATTGAACGGTTTGGCACACAACACATTTACAATGCCCCAGAAGGAATGTGTCTTACCAAAGAATTCCATGAAGCTAAGAGCTTGTGATGTTCAGGGGGTTCGTCCGGGATTTGAACCCGGGACCTCTCGCACCCTAAGCGAGAATCATACGCCTAGACCAACGAGCCACAGGAAGCATGTGTTTAAGTCTGGAACTCTGAAAGGATAGACTTAAATCGGCCTTCAAATTCAAGCAGGAATGGTGTTAAGCTCTCTTCAGTATTCATTTTTGTACCTTCAGGCCTTTGCTACTGACAAGCTCCAACAGGGATGACTCCAGAGGGACTGCACACAGTGAATGAGAAAAAAGGGTTCCCAGTCATCCACGTCATGGTAGTCTGATGAGCTTTGAAAGAAAGCAGCTGGAATTCTCTAAGTGCCTTGAAGACCTTTCACCTCTCCTCTGAGAACCTTCGTTAGATCTAAAACTAAATGTTGGAGAGTCCCAGGTATTTAAACCCTAGATGGGGTTGTCTTTACCAGGGTCGTTGACCAACTATGAAACACATCACATGAGCCAAGGGGTGGAAAAAAGGCGTGGGTAATTATCAGCAGAGGTGAAACCATTATGAGACCTTCACATATGTAGTTTAACGTCTTTACACCGAAATTGAATGGCCTCAATTTCGATCAGAGTTTGTGATCTCTAATAGCCCTTTTCCACTAGCACCTACCTAGCTTGGCTTAACTTGACTCAGCTCGATCTTTAAAGTTTCCATTAGGTGATAGTACCTGGTTACAGGTATTTTTTAGTACCTGCCCAGTAAGGTTTCCAAGGCAATCTCAAAATGTGACATATACAGATTGCGTGGCAGGGACTGTGCAGTCAATGGCATCACTCAATGACTCATGAGAGTGACTCCTTCACAAACGTTGTTTTAGAAAGACAAATTGGTGTCACACATCACATTGAACGGTTTGGCACACAACACATTTACAATGCCCCAGAAGGAATGTGTCTTACCAAAGAATTCCATGAAGCTTAGAGCTTGTGATGTTCAGGGGGCTCGTCCGGGATTTGAACCCGGGACCTCTCGCACCCTAAGCGAGAATCATACGCCTAGACCAACGAGCCACAGGAAGCATGTGTTTAAGTCTGGAACTCTGAAAGGATAGACTTAAATCGGTCTTCAAATTCAAGCAGGAATGGTGTTAAGCTCTCTTCAGTATTCATTTTTGTACCTTCAGGCCTTTGCTACTGACAAGCTCCAACAGGGATGACTCCAGAGGGACTGCACACAGTGAATGAGAAAAAAGGGTTCCCAGTCATCCACGTCATGGTAGTCTGATGAGCTTTGAAAGAAAGCAGCTGGAATTCTCTAAGTGCCTTGAAGACCTTTCACCTCTCCTCTGAGAACCTTCGTTAGATCTAAAACTAAACGTTGGAGAGTCCCAGGTATTTAAAACCCAGAGCGGGTTGTCTTTGCCAGGGTCGTTGACCAACTATGAAACACATCACATGAGCCAAGGGGTGGAAAAAAGGCGTGGGTAAATATCAGCAGAGGTTTCAGGTGAAACCATTATGAGACCTTCACATATGTAGTTTAACGTCTTTACACCGAAATTGAATGGCCTCAATTTTGATCAGAGTTTGTGATCTCTAATAGCCCTTTTCCACTAGCACCTACCTAGCTTGGCTTAACTTGACTCAGCTCGATCTTTAAAGTTTCCATTAGGTGATAGTACCTGGTTACAGGTATTTTTTAGTACCTGCCCAGTAAGGTTTCCAAGGCAATCTCAAAATGTGACATATACAGATTGCGTGGCAGGGACTGTGCAGTCAATGGCATCACTCAATGACTCATGAGAGTGACTCCTTCACAAACGTTGTTTTAGAAAGACAAATTGGTGTCCCAGATCACATTGAACGGTTTGGCACACAACACATTTACAATGCCCCAGAAGGAATGTGTCTTTCCAAAGAATTCCATGAAGCTAAGAGCTTGTGATTTTAAGGGGGCTCGTCCGGGATTTGAACCCGGGACCTCTCGCACCCTAAGCGAGAATCATACGCCTAGACCAACGAGCCACAGGAAGCCTGTGTTTAAGTCTGGAACTCTGAAAGGATAGACTTAAATCGGCCTTCAAATTCAAGCAGGAATGGTGTTAAGCTCTCTTCAGTATTCATTTTTGTACCTTCAGGCCTTTGCTACTGACAAGCTCCAACAGGGATGACTCCAGAGGGACTGCACACAGTGAATGAGAAAAAAGGGTTCCCAGTCATCCACGTCATGGTAGTCTGATGAGCTTTGAAAGAAAGCAGCTGGAATTCTCTAAGTGCCTTGAAGACCTTTCACCTCTCCTCTGAGAACCTTCGTTAGATCTAAAACTAAATGTTGGAGAGTCCCAGGTATTTAAACCCTAGATGGGGTTGTCTTTACCAGGGTCGTTGACCAACTATGAAACACATCACATGAGCCAAGGGGTGGAAAAAAGGCGTGGGTAATTATCAGCAGAGGTGAAACCATTATGAGACCTTCACATATGTAGTTTAACGTCTTTACACCGAAATTGAATGGCCTCAATTTCGATCAGACTTTGTGATCTCTAATAGCCCTTTTCCACTAGCACCTACCTAGCTTGGCTTAACTTGACTCAGCTCGATCTTTAAAGTTTCCATTAGGTGATAGTACCTGGTTACAGGTATTTTTTAGTACCTGCCCAGTAAGGTTTCCAAGGCAATCTCAAAATGTGACATATACAGATTGCGTGGCAGGGACTGTGCAGTCAATGGCATCACTCAATGACTCATGAGAGTGACTCCTTCACAAACGTTGTTTTAGAAAGACAAATTGGTGTCACACATCACATTGAACGGTTTGGCACACAACACATTTACAATGCCCCAGAAGGAATGTGTCTTACCAAAGAATTCCATGAAGCTTAGAGCTTGTGATGTTCAGGGGGCTCGTCCGGGATTTGAACCCGGGACCTCTCGCACCCTAAGCGAGAATCATACGCCTAGACCAACGAGCCACAGGAAGCATGTGTTTAAGTCTGGAACTCTGAAAGGATAGACTTAAATCGGCCTTCAAATTCAAGCAGGAATGGTGTTAAGCTCTCTTCAGTATTCATTTTTGTACCTTCAGGCCTTTGCTACTGACAAGCTCCAACAGGGATGACTCCAGAGGGACTGCACACAGTGAATGAGAAAAAAGGGTTCCCAGTCATCCACGTCATGGTAGTCTGATGAGCTTTGAAAGAAAGCAGCTGGAATTCTCTAAGTGCCTTGAAGACCTTTCACCTCTCCTCTGAGAACCTTCGTTAGATCTAAAACTAAACGTTGGAGAGTCCCAGGTATTTAAAACCCAGAGCGGGTTGTCTTTGCCAGGGTCGTTGACCAACTATGAAACACATCACATGAGCCAAGGGGTGGAAAAAAGGCGTGGGTAAATATCAGCAGAGGTTTCAGGTGAAACCATTATGAGACCTTCACATATGTAGTTTAACGTCTTTACACCGAAATTGAATGGCCTCAATTTCGATCAGAGTTTGTGATCTCTAATAGCCCTTTTCCACTAGCACCTACCTAGCTTGGCTTAACTTGACTCAGCTCGATCTTTAAAGTTTCCATTAGGTGATAGTACCTGGTTACAGGTATTTTTTAGTACCTGCCCAGTAAGGTTTCCAAGGCAATCTCAAAATGTGACATATACAGATTGCGTGGCAGGGACTGTGCAGTCAATGGCATCACTCAATGACTCATGAGAGTGACTCCTTCACAAACGTTGTTTTAGAAAGACAAATTGGTGTCACACATCACATTGAACGGTTTGGCACACAACACATTTACAATGCCCCAGAAGGAATGTGTCTTACCAAAGAATTCCATGAAGCTAAGAGCTTGTGATGTTCAGGGGGTTCGTCCGGGATTTGAACCCGGGACCTCTCGCACCCTAAGCGAGAATCATACGCCTAGACCAACGAGCCACAGGAAGCATGTGTTTAAGTCTGGAACTCTGAAAGGATAGACTTAAATCGGCCTTCAAATTCAAGCAGGAATGGTGTTAAGCTCTCTTCAGTATTCATTTTTGTACCTTCAGGCCTTTGCTACTGACAAGCTCCAACAGGGATGACTCCAGAGGGACTGCACACAGTGAATGAGAAAAAAGGGTTCCCAGTCATCCACGTCATGGTAGTCTGATGAGCTTTGAAAGAAAGCAGCTGGAATTCTCTAAGTGCCTTGAAGACCTTTCACCTCTCCTCTGAGAACCTTCGTTAGATCTAAAACTAAATGTTGGAGAGTCCCAGGTATTTAAACCCTAGATGGGGTTGTCTTTACCAGGGTCGTTGACCAACTATGAAACACATCACATGAGCCAAGGGGTGGAAAAAAGGCGTGGGTAATTATCAGCAGAGGTGAAACCATTATGAGACCTTCACATATGTAGTTTAACGTCTTTACACCGAAATTGAATGGCCTCAATTTCGATCAGAGTTTGTGATCTCTAATAGCCCTTTTCCACTAGCACCTACCTAGCTTGGCTTAACTTGACTCAGCTCGATCTTTAAAGTTTCCATTAGGTGATAGTACCTGGTTACAGGTATTTTTTAGTACCTGCCCAGTAAGGTTTCCAAGGCAATCTCAAAATGTGACATATACAGATTGCGTGGCAGGGACTGTGCAGTCAATGGCATCACTCAATGACTCATGAGAGTGACTCCTTCACAAACGTTGTTTTAGAAAGACAAATTGGTGTCACACATCACATTGAACGGTTTGGCACACAACACATTTACAATGCCCCAGAAGGAATGTGTCTTACCAAAGAATTCCATGAAGCTTAGAGCTTGTGATGTTCAGGGGGCTCGTCCGGGATTTGAACCCGGGACCTCTCGCACCCTAAGCGAGAATCATACGCCTAGACCAACGAGCCACAGGAAGCATGTGTTTAAGTCTGGAACTCTGAAAGGATAGACTTAAATCGGCCTTCAAATTCAAGCAGGAATGGTGTTAAGCTCTCTTCAGTATTCATTTTTGTACCTTCAGGCCTTTGCTACTGACAAGCTCCAACAGGGATGACTCCAGAGGGACTGCACACAGTGAATGAGAAAAAAGGGTTCCCAGTCATCCACGTCATGGTAGTCTGATGAGCTTTGAAAGAAAGCAGCTGGAATTCTCTAAGTGCCTTGAAGACCTTTCACCTCTCCTCTGAGAACCTTCGTTAGATCTAAAACTAAACGTTGGAGAGTCCCAGGTATTTAAAACCCAGAGCGGGTTGTCTTTGCCAGGGTCGTTGACCAACTATGAAACACATCACATGAGCCAAGGGGTGGAAAAAAGGCGTGGGTAAATATCAGCAGAGGTTTCAGGTGAAACCATTATGAGACCTTCACATATGTAGTTTAACGTCTTTACACCGAAATTGAATGGCCTCAATTTCGATCAGAGTTTGTGATCTCTAATAGCCCTTTTCCACTAGCACCTACCTAGCTTGGCTTAACTTGACTCAGCTCGATCTTTAAAGTTTCCATTAGGTGATAGTACCTGGTTACAGGTATTTTTTAGTACCTGCCCAGTAAGGTTTCCAAGGCAATCTCAAAATGTGACATATACAGATTGCGTGGCAGGGACTGTGCAGTCAATGGCATCACTCAATGACTCATGAGAGTGACTCCTTCACAAACGTTGTTTTAGAAAGACAAATTGGTGTCACACATCACATTGAACGGTTTGGCACACAACACATTTACAATGCCCCAGAAGGAATGTGTCTTACCAAAGAATTCCATGAAGCTAAGAGCTTGTGATGTTCAGGGGGTTGGTCTGGGATTTGAACCCGGGACCTCTCGCACCCTAAGCGAGAATCATACGCCTAGACCAACGAGCCACAGGAAGCATGTGTTTAAGTCTGGAACTCTGAAAGGATAGACTTAAATCGGCCTTCAAATTCAAGCAGGAATGGTGTTAAGCTCTCTTCAGTATTCATTTTTGTACCTTCAGGCCTTTGCTACTGACAAGCTCCAACAGGGATGACTCCAGAGGGACTGCACACAGTGAATGAGAAAAAAGGGTTCCCAGTCATCCACGTCATGGTAGTCTGATGAGCTTTGAAAGAAAGCAGCTGGAATTCTCTAAGTGCCTTGAAGACCTTTCACCTCTCCTCTGAGAACCTTCGTTAGATCTAAAACTAAATGTTGGAGAGTCCCAGGTATTTAAACCCTAGATGGGGTTGTCTTTACCAGGGTCGTTGACCAACTATGAAACACATCACATGAGCCAAGGGGTGGAAAAAAGGCGTGGGTAATTATCAGCAGAGGTGAAACCATTATGAGACCTTCACATATGTAGTTTAACGTCTTTACACCGAAATTGAATGGCCTCAATTTCGATCAGAGTTTGTGATCTCTAATAGCCCTTTTCCACTAGCACCTACCTAGCTTGGCTTAACTTGACTCAGCTCGATCTTTAAAGTTTCCATTAGGTGATAGTACCTGGTTACAGGTATTTTTTAGTACCTGCCCAGTAAGGTTTCCAAGGCAATCTCAAAATGTGACATATACAGATTGCGTGGCAGGGACTGTGCAGTCAATGGCATCACTCAATGAGTCATGAGAGTGACTCCTTCACAAAATCAACAACGTTATTT